>NW_018403789.1:150055-197522 GCF_002113885.1 Mizuhopecten yessoensis | reverse complement strand
GTGTAACAGACGATATTTCTGATAAATTGCATGAGCGTTAAAATTGTTTCCATTGCCGGCATTGGTGATTTCAACCGATGTGCATTTTGTACGATATTGCAGACCTTGGTCTTGTTTTCGTTGTAATAAAAGTGTTTTTTATTTTATTTTTTATTTTGCACATAAATTTACAATGACATTGTCAAATCTCACAATGCCCGGCGATATTTCAGCAGCCGTCATGTTTATTTATATTGGATATTGTAGTTCCGGTCAGTGTTGTATTAATACGCTAAGAATTTTGTCTCGTGATGCATGGTAATTAAAGTCCCATCAACGACACAGCTTTCAACGAGGCTATATAGTGACAATGCCATGCAATTGTAAATATATTCCTATAAACTTTGACCAATCTAGAAGCAGACAGACGGCAAGAAGGAACCGGAACTTTGTCCGTGACGTGTGTTTATATACACATTGTCCAAATCCTTATAACTATTACCCAATCTAGAAACCAATAGACGCAAAGTGAGGGCACCGTAAGTAACAGTGACTGCAACATTTTTTTATAAACCCATGCTCAAAAAAGATATTTGCCAATCCAGAAACTAATAGACGCCGATCGAAGGTATTGAATGTTTGTCACGACAAAGTACCGTACAGACGTCCGCCTAGTTCTACAGGAATGACATGTACTATTGGTTTAAGATACTAATTACTGAATGATTTCCCTTGCTTCCTCCGAAATAGTCTTGCCGTGCAAGGAAAGATCAACAAGTGAGTAAACAGACATCAAATTAAGAACACACCTACGTAATGGTAGATTAGATCGTGCCCACACGAATTTTTCTTAGCGTTTGATGGACCAGTACTACATGTGTACCATGTTCTTAATGATGATATCGAAAACTCGGTAAGTCGAAAAGTGAAATTCACCCCCCCCCCCCCCTAAAAGAAAAAAAACCCACCCGTTTCTGATATTCATCTTTAAGAAAAGAAACCCATTATTTTGATACACTAATTTATCGCTTTTTGCACTTGGTCTAATTATTAGTCGTGGAAGGTCGAAATACATCATTAAATTCAACAATTGGTCATTGTATTAAAGTGAAATAGAAAAAAGAAATGTACTATAGATAAGGACAAAGGAAAAAAAACCGTTTGAGTGCCACTGACAACGTGACGGAACGACAACAACAGGATCCGCTAAAACACCAAAAGAAAAGGAAATACAATATGGAAGCCACCAAAAACACAGAATGCAGCATCAGAAATGAAATGTGAAATTCGTTAATGGCCCAAGTTACATCATTCTCTTACGTATATTGCTTGGGCATTTGATAATTCAAAGGACTAGCACTAGCATCACAGTGCACTGATCATGTTTTTATGCACAAGCAGAATTCATATATTTAATATGTTAATGGCCCTGTCTGTCGCGTCATCTGCAGACATCTCTTATCTAAACGGCATGTACATCAAACAAATCAAAGCCAAAGGGCTGAACTTAAACATGGATGAGCATTGGTCAAATTATGTTACTATAGTTTAGCGGGCTTACATTGGCGTTTGAGAGTCAGTGCTGACGTCTTGTACTGTTTTATTATTTGTTGATGGATGACGAACCGTACTGTAGAGATATAACCATTATCTCATCTATCATAACCGCTAAACAGGTCACGTGATGGCCATTTTGGTGCAAATAAATTATATGCATAATTAGATACAATTTCCTTCTGTTATATGATATATGAACAATGACAAATTGCATTTGAAATATTCCATTTCAACCACAATAAATAATGCAATACATATTATGGACAGAACAAAGTGTCACTGACGACGCGATATGACAAATTGGCTGTCATGTGCAATTATATAAATTGTTTTTATATGTGTAACATGCCTTTATGCAGCTGTGATTTGGTGCACGCTAGACTTGCATATCGTACATTCCGCGTTCTTGCCTTTTTTTACTTTGCGCTTTTGCTCCGACTGCTTATACTCGCCGCCTTTTATTCTATTTATCACGCGCGTCTTGCATATTCCAAACTATCAGGAAAGTGTCAACTCTCAACTCAGAGTTGTCACTTCATAGCTGGCTAATTGAAATATGTACTTTCCATGTTGGAAGTTGATGTAAGAAGACAGGCATCAAGGGAGTGCAAGCTTTGAACCTCACTCAGCTCTGTACACTCGCACCATTATAACTGAAGTTGATGAACTTGTTTGTTACATCTAACGATGTCTAATTAAAGGATCAATTAACAGCAAGCTACATTCCAATGTATGAGTATCATAAGACATATTTTCCTCCAAATGTTTGTTGTTAACTGGATAGGTTGATGACCATCTATTAGTAATAGGTAGTATGTGTTGACACAACTTATTCCTACGTCCTCATTGGTTTGATCATTATCACGTGGAGTTCGTTGATTTGTAATATAAACTTGGAGTTACTATTTATAGAAACTTCAATCTTCCAAAATGATATAATCACCATAATTTCATATATTATATTACAATTAATTAATTTGGCTGAAAATGTGGTTCTATGGACCATGAGAAGTGGTGATAACCTCGACTTCATTTCGGTTAATATATACTCTTCAGGTCTATATAACCATTACTTTTACCTCAACAAAATTCTTGATAAATATTAAAACAAATTAGACCGATTTAAATATTCTGCTCACAGTTTCGGCAATCGTCACGTATGTAGAATGAATATAATTTAGTCACTCTCTCTTAAATTGATGTGAATATTTCTTTAATACTAAATAAATAATATCTGACAAATTTAAAAATGATTTTGGTTGCGTAGGAAATTAGTCAGTTTACTTCTGGGACAACTTCTATTGTGAGGAAATGAACTTGTCCTATTACCTGCGTAATAGGTACTAGAAAATATTACAAACTAGTCCACTGTCAATAAGTATGTCAAAACCGATTAAAATAGCTGTACACAATTTGTTATTTTGCCCATCTATCAATCACTTTTAAAGTAATTGTGTTTGACGTATAACTGATATATACACCAGTTCTCTTATTCTAAACATAAACATATTAATCAGATATACGATATGGCGTTTTGTAAAAACTAACTTAACCATGAATACCATATACACTTAAGAACATCTCCGGAGCGAACTTAGTTGTATGACCTTGACTAGCGTGGATATGAACATGCCTTTCCCTTTGTTTTTGAATTGCTATCAACACGTTTCTCTATAAAAACACAAGAAATATTCATGTGAATTAATAAACTTAACAACTTAACAACTTAACTATTGTTTTTCACATATGTATCTCTGTTTTATGTTTCCGCATTAAACTACATGCGTCATGGATACGTATTTGCGGTTTTGTTATAGCGTTAATCCTGTTCAAAAATACAACATCTTTCTAACTCCTATTTATTACCTGATAGTATGGTACCAAATTACGCATGACGTGTAACAGCAATGTAATTATGGGCAGAGTTGTATATACAACTTGTAGAGAAAAGGTAGGGCGAGTACGGATCTCGAATGTTTTTTTTTAAATTGTGGACGAAATTGGCAGAGCCATGGCGAATCTAGCTTCATTAATACAACACTTAACGATTGTGAGGTACAGTTGGGAGTCTTTGAAGTCAGATAAAACTTAAATGTATAAAAAAAAACCGAATGTCTGCATAGTGGACCAGCCATTGTTTTCTATCCAAGCTAGCTAATGCTGATATGTCTTTCATACGCGGTAGGAGGTATAGCAGGCAGACATCTCGGTTCAAGTCGCCCGGAACGAAACCGGAAGTACAGGAAGCTGTTACAATGCTATAATTTAAACGAAACGCAACTCTGAGCCTCTGGATTTTGTCAAGTTTAAAGTTTAAGTGAATTATGATAGTCTTATACATTTTTTGTAGCAGTGTTGAATCTTTGATAAAAATTCGTCATTGATGATAGGAACAGTTTTTGCCCATTAGAAGGTTAACTTTAAAACAATCCGGCTATCGATTTTGTATTTTGTAATCTCTTGAAGACATGTGTTTTTGGCATATAAAAACCAATCGAGGGAGATGTCTTTTCCGTTAGCAGTTAAACAGAAACACACCAGATTGCTAGAAATACATATGGCAAATTATTACTGCAATTTGTAAGTAATCTAGGGCAGTAACGACGAGAGAGTGGTCTGTATCTAGCGCGCGCACCATCACCTGAGTCTCACGGGAGTCTCTGGTAAGTATGCTAGGCAGTACCAAGCTGTGTTGTCATAACTGGCAAAACATATGTATTACAGATAAATTGGTGTCTGTTTCTATCAAATCGTTAGCTGGTAGACTCACTGGTGTTCAAAAGATGAAGATCTCCGTCGATTTGATTGAAATCTATGCAGAAATGGTTACCGCACAATAAAACGTTACATGTGGTCGCCTGTTTGTTTGAAGACATGCATTGAACATGTGAATCACGGATATCTGGATTCCATATAGTGCTCTGTGAAAGGTGTAATTCTAGAAACCAATAGTCCTATATGTTACCGCGAAAGCCTTCATGCACCCACCTCAAAAGACTTTTATGGAGCTAGTCTAGAGCTGAGGATATTTCATCCTCACACAGCTGCCATCTATTTGTCCAGCAATACTTATCTGGAAAAACACACCAAAGCCTCTTCTCCTTTGATCCCCCTTTATTTCGTGCACCACCAGATATATCATGATTTCTAACACTGTTGCAAATGTTGCCAAAAGTTTGTTTGAAAGGAATTGAATGTTGATAATGTCGTTACTGTTAACGTGAAGTTATAGGTAACAGTCAGAGAATCTGAAGTAGCTGGCGGACCTGACGTCTGAGGTTGTTTGGATGTCACCGAGTACAGAAGCCAGTCACTTGATACATCAGCACTGACCCAAGTTTCACGAAAAGTGCCCAACATAAGGAAACTCATTAACCTGTGTTTCTCTATGGCAACGCTTTGTTGAAGTGAATGTTAATAGAAAAGTACTTGAGGTGAGGAACATTCTAAACCGATGTTTCTCTATGTCAACGCATTGTTGAAATGAATGTTTATAGAAAGGTACCTAACACGAGAAAAATACTAAACCTATGTTTCTCGATCGCAAAGCATTGCTGGAGTGAATGTTTATAGAAAGGTACCTAACACGAGAAAAATCCTAAACCTATGTTTCTCGATCGCAAAGCATTGCTGGAGTGAATGTTTATAGAAAGGTACCTAACACGAGAAAAATCCTAAACCTATGTTTCTCGATCGCAAAGCATTGCTGGAGTGAATGTTTATAGAAAGGTACCTAACACGAGAAAAATCCTAAACCTATGTTTCTCGATCGCAAAGCATTGCTGGAGTGAATGTTTATAGAAAGGTACCTAACACGAGAAAAATCCTAAACCTATGTTTCTCGATCGCAAAGCATTGCTGGAGTGAATGTTTATAGAAAGGTACCTAACACGAGAAAAATCCTAAACCTATGTTTCTCGATCGCAAAGCATTGCTGGAGTGAATGTTTATAGAAAGGTACCTAACACGAGAAAAATCCTAAACCTATGTTTCTCGATCGCAAAGCATTGCTGGAGTGAATGTTTATAGAAAGGTACCTAACACGAGAAAAATCCTAAACCTATGTTTCTCGATCGCAAAGCATTGCTGGAGTGAATGTTTATAGAAAGGTACCTAACACGAGAAAAATCCTAAACCTATGTTTCTCGATCGCAAAGCATTGCTGGTGTGAATGTTTATAGAAAGGTACCTAACACGAGAAAAATCCTAAACCTATGTTTCTCGATCGCAAAGCATTGCTGGTGTGAATGTTTATTGAAAGGTACCTAACACGAGAAAAATCCTAAACCTATGTTTCTCGATCGCAAAACATTGCTGGAGTGATTGTTTATAGAAAGGTACCTAACACGAGAACAATCTTAAACCTATGTTTCTCGATCGCAAAGTATTGCTGGTGTGAATGTTTATAGAAAGGTACCTAACACGAGAAAAATCCTAAACCTATGTTTCTCGATCGCAAAGCATTGCTGGTGTGAATGTTTATAGAAAGGTACCTATTTTTAAAGCAGGTGATTCTACCTTAGTTAACAATTATAGACCTGTCTCTGTATTATGTGTCCTCAGTAAGATCTTAGAGAAGCATGTACATAATACATTGTATGATTTTCTTTCACACACAAAAAATGGTTAGAGATTGCCAATTTGGATTTCGTCCAATTAATTCTACTGATACAGCTCTAGTGAATATTGTAGACAAATGACTGGAAAATATTGATGAAGGTTTCTTAACCGGTGCTGTTTTTATCGACCTTCGCATGTTACTCATGCTGTTATTTTACATAAACTTAAAGCTTATGCTGTATCACCTCTTTCGTTAAATTTCTTTGCTTCTTACCTATCAAACAGATCACAGGCTGTATGGTGATGAAATGTGTGATTTCAACCCATCAATATTGGTTTACCACAAGGCTCTATACTTGGGACTCTGCTTTTCATTTTAAATATTAATAACTACCCAAATGTCTGAAACATTCTATTGTAGTAATGTGTGCAGATGACACCTCACAAAGTGTTAGGAACAAAACAGTAGAGCTTTTAGAAAAACAAATGATAGAAGACTTAGAATGTACAATTCAGTG
This sequence comes from Mizuhopecten yessoensis, assembly GCF_002113885.1. Lineage (NCBI taxonomy): Eukaryota > Metazoa > Mollusca > Bivalvia > Pectinida > Pectinidae > Mizuhopecten > Mizuhopecten yessoensis. Next base: position 190,908 of record NW_018403789.1, on the reverse strand, counting down.
GATGAGAGATAACAAACTTAGTCTTTATCTGAACAAAACTCAGTGCATGTTGATTGGATCGTCTCAAAGGTAATCTAAATGTCGTGGAACATTACTATTGATAATTTAATTATAGAAACTGTACACTGTGCAAAACTCCTTGGTGTTTTCGTCGACTGTTGTCTGTCTTGGAAAGTCACATTGATTACATATCAAAGAAATTTTCGAAAAAGATTGGTGTTCTGAAAAGGTTACGATCTTTTACGTCTAATGATGTTCTCAGTAAAGTTTATCAAAATACAGTTTTCCCACATTTTTTATCTATTGTTCTGTAGTCTGGAATGAGGCTAGTTACAAATCATATATTCATAAAATCATCTCCAAACTTCACAAAAGGGCAGCTAGAGTGTTGTTAAATATAAGAGACGTTGCTTTTTAAACAGTTAAAGTGGCTGCAAATAGAAGATTATTTAATTTTTTTGGAAAGCAGTTCTGACTCACAACATTTTACATGGGGATACTCCAAGTGTTTTAAGTAATATGTTTACCTATGTCAGGGATATCAGTTTTAGAAATACAAGGTCATCAGTTTCCAACAAGTTTTATATTCCCACTGCTAGAACTAATTATTTTTAACGTTCATTTGTGTACACATGTTCTGTTTTATTGAATGGATTGAATGGAAATATTAGAAACGCGTGTAGTGTTGCTGCTTTTAAACGCAATACCGACAGGATTTCATCTTAAAACTAGTTTGGTACTTACTTTATAATATCACAATATAGTTTTTGAATAAGTATTGTATTTGTGTTTAATATACATGTATTTAAACCTGCAAAATATCTTTCATGTAGCTTATGTGTATTTTTCTGTGATATCTGAAAATATTTTGTTGCAGGGCCATATTGTAAATTAGACATAATTAAAGATATTATTATTATTATTACCTTACATGAGAGAAATCATAAACCTCTGTTTTATTGTTAAATTTGATGAAGTGAATGTTTATAGAAAAGAACCTAACATGAGGAAACTCTTAANAAAATCCTAAACCCATGTTTCTCGATCGCAAAGCATTGCTGGAGTGAATGTTTATAGAAAGGTACCTAACACGAGGAAAATCCTAAACATATGTTTCTCGATCGCAAAGCATTGCAGGAGTGAATGTTTATAGAAAGGTACCTAACACGAGGTAAATCCTAAACCCATGTTTCTCGATCGCAAAGCATTGCTGGAGTGAATGTTTATAGAAAGGTACCTAACATGAGGAAACTCTTAAACCTATGTTTTTTTTTATAGCAAAGCATTGCTGAAGTGATTGTTTATAGAAAGGTACCTTACATGAGGAAACTCTTAAACCCATGTTGTGATTGTTTCACCAGTACACGTTGTACCCAGTTTCACGGAAGGTGCCTGTCTTAAGGAAACTTCTTAACCCATGTTTGTTTTTATCGCAAAGCGTTTCAGAAGTAAATGTTTCACCAGTACCCCCTTCACTATACTTGCGTCATCACCAGCTGATGCTTATAATGCACTGGAATGTGCAGTGAGTGATAGATGAATTGTTCAAAGTCTGTAACCTAGGGAAACCCCTAAACCTATGTTGCTCTATTGCTGAGCATTTCTAATGAGAAGAACAAATGATTTCAGAATATTTTCCAGGTAAAAACGTTCATGAAACTTGAGCCCGCATTTTTGTTAAAAGTCCCTTCAATTATACAACTTTAATCAGTAAAAGACAAACAACGTAATTACGACTCGCAGCTTGGTCCAGCAGACATGTGTTACTATTTATAACATACGGATACTCCACTGGAGTCATCACCAGATCATGCTTATGATGCAGTGCAGTATGTAGGGAGCGCTAGAGGAACTATGTAAAGTCTGTTACTCGAATCATCCGATATTAAACAACCGACCCAAATAATTGATAAACAAACTTAATTAAACAGGTTTGATGATGTAAGTTTGTATTGTTGCTAACCAACCTATAAAAGTTGCTTCAGGATAATTACAAAGAATGAAACTACATTTGTATTCTATCTCAAACCTGATTCATTACCTTTGTTGCCTGATACCTAGGCTTCAATTATTCACATACAAACCAGCTGGATCCAGGTGTTGTGTGAAAGGAGTGACCGACAAATGGGAGCTTTAGGAGATACGATGGATGACTAACAGAATGGCAGCGCTAGAGTGGAAGTTAAAACACATGATAATTAAACTTTAATATTGGACGCATCGATGTACTGTGAAATCACTAATTTTCGTGGGGTATTTAATTTCGTTGATTTCGTGGCCAATCCCCACGCATTCAAAGGTCTACGAAGTAATTACAAATTTGATACAAAGCAATTCTCCGTTTGAGTGGGTACTCGTAATATACGAATTCATATACCCACGAAATAGTGCTTTGTCGGGAAACCACGAATTTTGGGGCCCACGAAAATATCTGATTCCCAGTATTGGGTTGGTGACAAATCTCTTCATAAAATGTGTTTATGACTAGCATATGTTTAATCAATTGTTTGTCTGCTGTCAATTTAAAGCAACAGTTATTTACGAATGGCTTTTTTAGCAGCGTTACATAATATTTATGAATGAAACTCATCTTCTCATTGGCAGGGAACATGGTGCTTGACGGATTTAGGGGGTAACGCCACATGTAGGGGAGAGTGGCTTTTAACATCTCATACAGCTGTTTGTGAAAGTCTGGGGGTTGTTTCACTATAGGAAAAGACATTTATATGGTATTTACTTATGCAACGATTTTTCAATTGAATTATATTATAAAGTACAAATGAATGAATTAAAAATTAAATATTTTTTATCCGAGATTTATGTTCATCAGGATATCCCTATTTCTCTATTCCAATCATTTGATGCTGACAATGCTTACGAGTGTAGCGCAATTCTGGTTCATGCAAGATATCAGCCAGAGGAGGATTTAATCTGGCATTAAGTGTTTGTAATTATCTATGAGGCAACTAATAATTGTGAAATTAACTATGTTTGCTTTTTGTATGTACTAGTGGGTTTTCCTGGGGAATCGGGCTCATTTAGTAGGTAATGTAGCGTTAATGACACGCGCGTCGTGTTCATCAGTAGGTAGACAAGCAGGTCCACCCTGCCTTAGTCATCCTTTTACTATCTATGTACAGTGAAAATCTTGTTCCGTATCAATCTGATTAGATAGCCCTTATAAATGCCTCAAACGACATTCTAACCAAACCACATTAAAGTATCACGTCAACGAGTGTCAAAGATATATTAATCTGTCGAAAGTTCAATTCGGCCGAAAATCAGTCAAGGTCGATGTTTTGACCTTCATTATTTAATGATATTGAGTAGTAGTTGTTGTTTGGAATCATATTTCGTTTAACCTGCAAAAATAGTATTACAAGTTTGCCATACGGAACAGAAAAACCCACATTCTGATGCCAATCTCTTCAACTGCATGTGATAGTTAACTTTGAGTTCAACATGCATGACACTGGGGTCATGATGTCATAAGGTCACGAAGCTATACGATACCACTTCCGGTTCCTATTGGTCTCTGCAACTCACGAATGGTGTCTGTTTTTGATTGGATTGCGTGATTCATTAGAGAAGTATTTCCGTTATATCTGTTGAGGACGTCAACAGTGATAGCGAAATATTTGTAAATACGTTCAAGGTCGTGTCGGTTGACCCATAAAACGTTTACTGTGGGCAAAAACTAGATCACATATGACCAGAAAGCAGCGTTTTATAGCATATACGTATCAGGCAAAACATTATCATGTATGTTTCATGTACTTCGACCGACCCTGGTTTTTACCTCCGACCCTAACAATTTCATCCAATTCGAATACACTTAAAAGTCCCATTCCAAAAAAAATATCCCCACCAACCTAACCTATTTTTTCAATCATGTTACCTGAAACATGCATATTTTTCTTGGCCTAATACCTTAAGATATATAAATATATATAACTATAATATAATACCATTATAAATTGTTATATCTATACATATAGCATTGTCACTCTGCAGCATTTACCTTATATCGTTAACTATATATTTACTTTGTTGCTGAATAATGTTATTGTTTTCCTTTAATGACATACGTTGTGTTTGTATGCGTGCGTACTATTGTGTATGCCTGTGGTCGTGTATGCGTGCGTACTATTGTGTATGCCTGTGGTCGTGTATCTGTGTGTATGCGTGCGTACTATTGTGTATGCATGTGGTCGTGTATGTGTGTGTATGCGTGCGTACTATTGTGTATGTATGTGGGCGTGTATGTGTGTGTATGCGTGCGTACTATAGTGTATGCATGTGGTCGTGTATGTGTGTGTATGCGTGCGTACTATTGTGTATGCATGTGGTCGTGTATGTGTGTGTATGCGTGCGTATTATTGTGTATGCATGTGGTCGTGTATGTGTGTATATGCGTGCGTACTATTGTGTATGCCTGTGGTCGTGTATGTGTGTGTATGTGTGCGTTCTATTGTGTATGCATGTGGTCGTGTATGTGTGTGTATGTGTGCGTTCTATTGTGTATGCATGTGGTCGTGTATGTGTGTGGATGCGTGCGGACTATTGTGTATGCATGTGGTCGTGTATGTGTGTATGCGTGCGTACTATCGTGTATGTCTGTGGTCGTGTATGTGTGTGTATGCGTGCGGACTATTGTGTATTCATGTGGTCGTGTATGTGTGTGTATGCGTGCGAACTATTGTGTATGTATGTGGTCATGTATGTGTGTGTATTACTTTTGTATTACTTGAAATTGATATTGGCTTTACAGTTAACATTATGTAATGAAATCATACTGATATCTCAGCAACTTGTGAGCCCGAATCTACACAATCGATTGAGACACGCACATGTTTTCCCGAACATTTTTTTTTGTTCTTGCCTATTGTAATTGAGTAAGTATATCCTCCATAATAGACATCATGTGTCAACTGACTAAAGTTTATACTTATCAATATTTTCTGACACCCGATCTGAATGCCCATTCGTTCTGATGATTGCATTTAACTAGATTTATATATTGATCGTCAGCTAATAACAGCTTCGGAACCTGTGCTTTCGGTTTTGGCACCTCTGGTAGCAGCCATAGGGCGTGTTACACTGTGCCTGGCTGAAAACGCACCATAAAACCACATCCCGTGTCAGGATTACCCCGTAATTCTATTAACCAGTACAAACAAGTGAATTTATATCACACTAGGTGTCAGGGAACTGACGCAAAACACAAGACAGGAATGTATTTAGGAATAATTAAGTTAGGGCAGATATCGATAGGTGTGATAAAACGAGAATGTAACACATACTTACATATAGGGGGCAGGAATAGGGGCACATACTTACATATAGGGGGCAGGAATAGGGGCACATACTTACATATAGGGGGCAGGAATAGGGGCACATACTTACATATAGGGGGCAGGAATAGGGGCACATACTTACATATAGGGGGCAGGAATAGGGGCACATACTTACATATAGGGGGCAGGAATAGGGGCACATACTTACATATAGGGGGCAGGAATAGGGGCACATACTTACATATAGGGGGCAGGAATAGGGGCACATACTTACATATAGGGGGCAGGAATAGGGGCACATACTTACATATAGGGGGCAGGAATAGGGGCACATACTTACATATAGGGGGCAGGAATAGGGGCACATACTTACATATAGGGGGCAGGAATAGGGGCACATACTTACATATAGGGGGCAGGAATAGGGGCACATACTTACATATAGGGGGCAGGAATATGGGCACATACTTACATATAGGGGCAGGAATAGGGGCACATCATTTCTGGACTGCAAACATTCGACTCTGCATTAGTGAAGCGTACAAAGTATGTATGCATTATCTTCTCGGTAAATAACAGATGCCTAAAACTGTTATTTTCGAATATTGAATTTCGCTCTGCAAAATATATTCAAGATGTCCGGTCCACTCAAAGGCGCAAATGTTGGTCCACTTGAAATTATAACTTTATTTATTTTACAAAAATGATGAAACATATTATAATGACATGTTTTTCTCCCTTGTTGGCAGGGATTGTAGCGCGCAGGGGTGGTAATGGGGGAGGAAACCGGAGTATGGTCCTCTCAAATACTATTATAAAAATACAACTATCAGCCTTTTGTATGTAGGATGGTAGATTTCGTTTCAATTTCAATAAAGCAAGAATATTGATGCATATCTTAATAACTTTTTGGATACTAAAGATTGTTAGTTGTAATATTTCCACGAGAGAAAGCTTCATCCAGGAATAATGCGCTATAAAAAATGGACAGAATTACAAGCATTTTAGGACATGTCCTTCAAGAGGTTTTATAGTTTTTGTCATCATTGTTAAGTGGCCACTGTAAATCTACCAAGGAGCTCTTTAACTTTATACGATTGTCGGTCTTAATGTGCTCTTATGTACGGCCATTGGGCGGCAGGCATTTACTACAAAAGCAAGTTATTTATATCCGTCTTTTTTTTAGGGATTTTCAACTCGTACATTTACAAATACGCTACTGTTTTTGTAATCTTTTGGACACTTAACTGAATAGGAACGTCAAGTTCCTATAAAATATATGATACTTTGTTGTTGTACCGAGACCTTTTGGCATTTTTAATATTTTGCTTGAAGCCTTCATGGTTCTGAATTTTTTAATAGTGTCTATTTCCGCCCTCTTTAAACGGAAGACAATGCAATACTATAGCTATACCTTTTATAAGTGTGGAATTGCCACTTGACCTAGCCACTTAGTGTAGTTAGTTACATACAGTGCATTGGATAACATGAAATATTATGCATTTCTAGTATGAAAAAAATGGAATTCAACTTGATGCTCCGGACCAATTTATGAGCGCCTTGCTAGCTTGACTAGTATTTAGCTCTCTAACAGTCACAACGGAAAATATGTGATCAAAGTCAGAATATAAAACTACGCTTCAACACAATGTAACAATGGTGCACATTTGTTGACGTTTCCATAGTATCAATTAAAAACAAATAAAACTCGACACAAAATAGAGTTTTAATAATGATTTGATAAAGCTGTCAAATAGTAAGATAAATCTGTTCCAGTTTAGCACTTGTCTCCAATGACCGTGATTCATACATGATAACGAGGCTGGTGATGGACGATATCGCCTGATCATATGCTTTTGTTTGACACTGGTCTGCGACATGACTGGTTAACATAATTGTCTACTCAGCAACCTTTGCCTCATTTGGGATAGGCAATTGCAATTATGCCAAGTAAATTTATCTAAAAGAAAAATACACGGGCTAACACGAGGAGAATATGTGCTTTTATAGATTGGCTGTATGGACAAACGAGCAAATACAATTATAAAAAATGTAACAATTGTGAGTTGTATAAATCAATGTGCTTCATCTAAAATTAGTTTATTTCTTTTGTTCGATTAGTGAAATTACCTTACTTGCACGCATAGGGTGCATGGTTGCGTGTAACTTATGTTGATCCAAACAAATTGGCCAATTCGAAACATTAGTCCAATGTCACCATAAGGGTATTGGGATTTGCAATTTGCATTACTTCGCAGATCTCATCAAGATCGCTCGACGTTTAGAACTGTCCTTTTGTGATTAGAAAGGTTTGACGTCATTCTCACACCTCAATAATGCATCATATGTTTTTGTCTTTAGAGTCCGCGATACGAATGCTGAAAATAAATTATAACAGTTATCGTGGATTGAATAATATTTCTATAATAATGGCTTCCCTTTCCAAAATCATTACTTCCTGGTGATGAGTCATATTCGGCCTTGACCTGTTTGACCTCTATGAACGCGAATGACTCAAGACAACAGAAGCCAGACTCTAACGAAATCAAACATTAGATGTGGTTTGTTTGAAATGGAAATCCGTTAATACCATTTCTAGTTAGATCACATATGCTTGTAATAAACACCCTTGTTAGATTTCACTCGTGGCAGTTAACGAAAATAATGACAAAATGAAAGCTACATTTCATTGAAAGAAAGGATTACTGTGTAAAAATGATCAGGAATCACAGTGGCGCAAGTTACTTGAGTTGAAATTGTAAAAAAGTATAAAACCTTACTGAAATGTTATAAAGCTAACAATGAAACAATATAGAAAACATTTAACCCAAGTACTTGGTGATCGTCCAACACAAAAACTGGAACACTTTTTACATATTGTAGATAAGATAAGCGGGGGCACGCGAGTTCGACTCCGATACGGACAGATAGGAAGGAAACCAATGGATGATATCTGTAATATCGACGGTCTGTCTCTCACAAATACACCCATGTGTGGTAATCCTTTAGAAATGTTAACATTACGCCTTATACGTAATCTTATATTGTATAAACAATAAACCCAGTAGATAGCTTATCTAAGACAACCGTTTTCTTGTGGTGTACGTTACAAACCTGCTCGTCGTTTTAACACTACACGGGTCAGTTGAGAGTTTTAATCTTCGTTAGGTGTCTCTCAGAGTACATGAGAATCTCACCTAAGCCGTTCACGCGTTTGCAGATATCAATTTAGTTGGTTAAACGGTTCAGAAAGCGAATGTGTGAGAACGCTACGCTCCATAGAAAATTCTACACGTGAGAAGAACATAAATGCACTCTGAGTAATGAGTGCCGACAAGCTCTTTACTTAGATGAAATCAGAGTTTCCAGGTCCAGTGCATGTCTAGGAGGGTTCATTGGTTCAGCGCCTAACAGCTTAACTATTCCTGAACAGAAATTTTCAGAATGCTATTTCCGAGATAAATCATGAAAAGTAGAAATAGTTTTAGGTGAGCTGTCTTGAGATCGCTACGCATATAATATAAGCTTTCAATATTTTTTTCCAACACACCAGATTGATTCCCCCTTGGACCAGTATTACTTTTAACAGTTAGGTCTCGGTGTCATTGGGTGTCTTCCATTGGACCAGTATTACTTTTAACTGTTCGGCCTCGGTGTCATTGGGTGTCTTCCATTGGACCAGTATTACTGTTAACAGTTAGGTCTCGGTGTCATTGGGTGTCTTCCATTGGACCAGTATTACTTTTGACAGTTAGGCCTCGGTGTCATTGGGTGTCTTCCATTGGACCAGTATTACTGTTAACAGTTAGGTCTCGGTGTCATTGGGTGTCTTCCATTGGACCAGTATTACTTTTGACAGTTAGGCCTCGGTGTCATTGGGTGTCTTCCATTGGACCAGTATTATTGTTAACAGTTAGGTCTCGGTGTCATTGGGTGTCTTCCATTGGACCAGTATTACTTTTGACAGTTAGGCCTCGGTGTCATTGGGTGTCTTCCATTGGACCAGTATTATTGTTAACAGTTAGGTCTCGGTGTCATTGGGTGTCTTCCATTGGACCAGTATTACTTTTGACAGTTAGGCCTCGGTGTCATTGGGTGTCTTCCATTGGACCAGTATTACTGTTAACAGTTAGGTCTCGGTGTCATTGGATGGCTTCCATTGGACTAGTATTACTGTTAACAGTTAGGCCTCAGTGTCATTGGGTGGCTTCCATTGGACTAGTATTACTGTTAACAGTTAGGCCTCTGTCATTTGGGGGCTTCCATTGGATTAGTATTACTGTTAACAGTTAGGTCTCGGTGTCATTGGGTGTTTTCCATTGGACTAGTATTACTGTTAACAGTTAGGCCTCGGTGTCATTGGGTGGCTTCCATTGGACTAGTATTACTGTTAACAGTTAGGCTTCAGTGTCATTGGGTGGCTTCCATTGGACTTNATTTTCAGAATGCTATTTCCGAGATAAATCATGAAAAGTAGAAATATTTTTAGGTGAGCTGTCTTGAGATCGCTACGCATACAATATTAGATTTCAATATCTTTTTCCAACACACCAGATTGACACCCCCCCCCCCTTACCACCCGAGAAAAAACATTAAGCTGGTGATACTTTTAACAGTAAGGCCTCATTGTCATTATATGTCTTCCATTGGACCAGTATTACTTTTAACAGTTAGGCCTCTGTGTCATTGGGTAACCTCCATTGGACTTGTATCACTGTTAACAGTTAGACCTCTGTGTCATTGGGTGACTTCCATTGGACTAGTATTACTGTTAACAGTTAGGCCTCGGTGTCATTGGGTGTCTTCCATTGGACTAGTATTACTGTTAACAGTTAGGCCTCGGTGTCATTGGGTGTCTTCCATTGGACTAGTATTACTGTTAACAGTTAGGCCTCGGTGTCATTGGGTGTCTTCCATTGGATTAGTATTACTGTTAACAGTTAGGCCTCGGTGTCATTGGGTGTCTTCCATTGGACTAGTATTACTGTTAACAGTTAGGCCTCGGTGTCATTGGGTGTCTTCCATTGGACCAGTATTACTGTTAACAGTTAGGCCTCGGTGTCATTGGGTGTCTTCCGTTGGACTTGTATTACTGTTAACAGTTAGGCCTCGGTGTCATTGGATGGCTTTCATTGGACCAGTATTACTGTTAACAGTTAGGCCTCGGTGTTATTGGGTGACTTCCATTGGACTTGTATCACTGTTAACAGTTAGGTCTCGGTGTCATTGAGTGGCTACCATTGGACCAGTATTACTGTTAACAGTTAGGCCTCGGTGTCATTGGGTGACTACCATTGGACTAGTATTACTGTTAACAGTAAGGCATCGGTGTCATTGGATGGCTTTCATTGGATTAGTATTACTGTTAACAGTTAGGCCTCGGTGTCATTGGGTGACTTCCATTGGACTGGTATCACTGTTAACAGTTAGGCATCGGTGTCATTGGATGGCTTTCATTGGACCAGTATTACTGTTAACAGTTAGGCCTCGGTGTAATTGGGTGACTACCATTGGACCAGTATTACTGTTAACAGTTAAACCTCGGTGTCATTGGGTGTCTTCCATTGGACCAGTATTACTGTTAACAGTTAGGCCTCGGTGTCATTGGGTGACTTCCATTGGACCAGTATTACTGTTAACAGTTAGGCTCTGTGTCATTGGGTGGCTTCCATTGGACTAGTATTACTGTTAACAGTTAGGCCTCTGTGTCATTGGGTGGCTACCATTGGACTAGTATTACTGTTAACAGTTAGGCCTCTGTGTCATTGGGTGTCTTCCATTGGATCAGTATTACTGTTAACAGTTAGGCCTATGTGTCATTGGGTGTCTTCCATTGGATCAGTATTACTGTTAACAGTTAGGCCTCTGTGTCATTGGGTGACTACCATTGGATCAGTATTACTGTTAACAGTTAGGCCTCTGTGTCATTGGGTGACTACCATTGGATCAGTATTACTGTTAACAGTTAGGCCTCTGTGTCATTGGGTGACTTCCATTGGACTAGTATTACTGTTAACAGTTAGGCATCGGTGTCATTGGGTGACTACCATTGGACTTGTATCACTGTTAACAGTTAGGTCTCGGTGTCATTGGATGGCTTCCATTGGACCAGTATTACTTTTAACAGTTAGGCCTAGGTGTCATTGGGTGGCTTCCATTGAACTAGTATTACCTTTAACAGTTCGACCTTTGTGTCATTGGTCGGCCTCCATTAGACTAGTCATACTAGCAGAGTTCTTGACTTATTGGATTACACAGATTACGGACTGTTTGTTTAAACTGAAATGATATTGCGTCAAAAATAAATATACCTTTGGTTAAGATAAAATGAAGTGGTTTTATTGGTCTGTTTACGGTTTAATTAGATTATTTAAACGTGGCCCTGTTTGTCTGTTTTGATTTTGTTCTGATCATCCTATAAATACTGTTCGTGTTCAGTTTGCCAGTTACATCTGTAGATTGAACAATAACAAGTGGAATTTATTTGTCTTTCTGTTTAGGTTCGAGTAGGTTATATAACAACTGGAACTAGATCTGTTTGTAAGCTGTAGCTTTAGATTAAGATCTGCTTATTTGATTGTTTCTTTGTATAAGTAGAATTCTGGTCGATTACAAAGGCGGATAGATAAATAAAAACTTTGAGAAGTGATGAATCACAATTCTTTTACAGACGGTTTCCTTGTTTTCATATTTCGTCCTCAATATGAATCCAGTTATTTCATTGTTAAACAACACTGGGCTTTTAGAACAAATTGTCGGACCACAACATCCATAACGAAGCTTATATAATGCGTTATAGAACATTTTCCATAATCTACTGTTGCTCGAGTCATAGTACACGGCATCCCAGCATCCCTCTCTAAGTTACACCCCTTATTATCTCAGTGAAGATTCGCTAAGTATTCGATATATCTATTTCATTATGTGTAGTTTGCTCTCATGCATTCCATACTGTAGTATGCACTAATGTCAGAAACATGTCACACGGAACGGAGGGGTATAGAGAATACTTTCCCTGGAGCCGTGAAGTACATACTTTAGAAGCTTTAGAGTCACAGTCTGTTCTAGTCGAAGTATACTGACGTGAGACTGTCATAGCAATTTCCAATAAGGAGAGTAAAATGGAACATTTCTGCAACAAGTCTCCGTTCTGTTGTTAATAGAAAATGTAACGGTTTGGTTTGAGTTGAGTTTAGCTAAAAATAGATTCTAAAGAAAATGTTCATCAATCTGGAAGTCAAAAGATACTCTCAATTTCATGGTGCAATAAATTACGATACATATTGTATAAACATATTGATATGATTTATTTCACAATTTTTATATTTATTGTTTATTTTTTTAATTTGATGTTGTTTTTTTGTTTGTTTTTTTGGGATGCCCATCCAAGACTTTGATTTATCATGCCAGTTATATACATCACTGATACTAATACTCGTAAGTTTTAGGAACGGGGAAATGAAGTTGATATCGCGATATATATCGATACTTAAGATAGAGCGGTTCAGTTGTAAAGGACAGACCTACCACATGTTCAATAAGAATAGAAACAAATCCAACATACAAGTGTTTATTTTAGGGTTTTATTAAGTCTAAAAATCCCAAATAAATTCAGATCACTTGACGGAACAAAATGTCAATAAAAGCATTACGCATATTGTTTAAAATATACTTTATTTATTTTACAAAAATTAAAAACCAAGTTATATCAAGTTATCTATCACTCCTGTTGGTCAAGACGTAAGCGCGCAGGGGGTCTTAACATAGGAGGAAACCGGAGTACCCAAAGAATACCCATACGGTCGGATAAGTAACCCAATACCATTTCACGTCCCATCCAGGGAATCGAACCCTGGCCGTCTTGGTGAAAGACGAATGCACTATCTATTCGCCGCATGGCTACCAATATATATCATTTGACAGTAAAATACTTTTGTACAACTTTAATGGTACTACTACGTTGTTAAACAATGTAATGTACCAGAACTGTCTGTCTCGCTATTATTCACTAAGATACTGAAGACACATTATACAGGCTGTCAGGGGAATAGTAATCCAACTAGGACGTGACTCCCTTTGTTTTACTATCGATTAATGAATAGGAAATTATCAATTATCTGCAAATGTGTTGACTAAAACCGAGTATGCTTCCAAATATGTTTTATTTGCTTAGACCAGCAATTATTGAAACAAAACCTAATTCTGACAGTTCGTTGATAAGTTAGTGTTTTTAATATATGAAATGCACTTAACTTATGTTGTTGTGTGTTGATGTTGTTGTGTGTTGTTGATGTTGTTGTGTGTTGATGTTGTTGTGTGTTGGCATTTATGATTTTAGTATATTTCTTGCGAAAGGAATTATCAATCCCTTTTAAGTTGTGAGATTTCAATTATCTTCTGATGACGTGTTAAAGCAATTTATATATCTAATTAATATTGACTGGTTCTATATGTAAACCAAAGAAATATATCAATACAAGTACAGGGATGGGGTCAATGAAGAAACGATAGGAAAAAACAAGCAAAAGTGAGGTAACTCATTTTTTACGACAGTGTAAACAACATATTATTTTCTATCTGATAAATCATTAATTTTACTGATAACTACAGTCCGGGTACGTGAATGTGTTGAATCAGTCCTTATACAAAACCATCTGAACATATCTGGAGGCCAGATACAGACAAAGCAGTTGTCTGTAAAACCTTGATCAGGGCGATAAGGTACCAGTGCTGTGATGTAAAGGTGTAATTTACCTACGTCTGGGTCATCAATTATTCAGAATACAATATATGTTGTCTGGGCGGGACGTTTCCTAGTTTTACATTGATTCTATGTCAAAGGTCACAAGGCAGACATGGAAGGTCACTTGACACCCTATCAACTTATATCACCATTGTAATGCAATTGCCTTCACGTAAGATAAATTGGTATTATCAACAATAACAGAGTATATTACCTCTGTAAGTTTGTATCAAAACTACCAAATATCATGTTAGACATTTTTTCAAAGAACAAATACAGAACTTATAAGGCGAAGTCTGTTCTCGGAATTGAACTGATAAAAATCGATGCTACAATAATAGAAAACGTGTTTGAGCCTTTAAAACGTTGACGTAATAAGGAATTAAAACAAATATAATATTATAGTTTTACTACTCTCTGCTGTATCCCCTGACTGACACTCTGTGATATTTCCTACGATGATATCGGCTGCTCTGACTTATCACTCCGACTTGTTTACTATGCATTACACTCTTGCTCCACACGCGCTCTATTTTAACTCCATTCTCTACTCACTTTATCCCCCTCATTCTTTTATACTTGCCTTGTCACTCCACACACTACTATTCCTCTCTCTCTCCAGCCAGCTTTCAATCACTTCTCATCCTACGCCTCCGCCCATCTTCTCCCAATCTTTAGCGCTTCAACACCACGTGGACACAGGTGCATCAAGCAGAAATAGAAAGTTAACAGCAAGGTTATGTGATTAATTGAAATTGGTATATAAACCGTTATCATCCTTCCCGCCATTTACCTCCCCGGGAACCTGGAACGGGTCCAGGGCCGGCAACAGGCAATGTCAATTTGAAAATGTCTATCAAATAAAATGAAAATGGTGTTGAATGTATTTTAAATCAGTCATGTCCATAATTTGTGCGTCAAACTGTATATGAATCATACTTGAAAAAGGATGCTGTTATATACCAACCCATTTATCTACACTATCCTACTGCTAAGCAGTTTATCTGAGATGAATTTACTGACAGGGCAGGTGCACTATGCAGCTTTGTGTATTTTGAATGACTAAGTTCTACAAAAACACTTTTGTCCATAATTCTATGACGGCACACTATAAACTTGATAGAATTACGAGGAGAGTATATTCTCGTCCTTTTCATTGTTCAGAGCCTGCTGGAAAAACATGAGATTGGCATAGTTGGTGTGTTGTTGTATTGTTTACTCGACAAGATACGCTGTGAGTGTATATAGTCGGATATGTAGGTGCCAACAGACTTTTCCTACATCAGTCTTTATCCAAAAAAGATGACACACGCCAGAAATAACGTGCTTGATGACTGATGTGGCGTTGCACTATTTTATTTGTATAAGTAGAATGAGAAAGATTATGTGATAACTTACGTTCTGTTATTTAGAAATGCCCAAACATTCGAGAATGAGGCGAACAATAACGATATACAGCACTCCGTCACGATGGGTCGAGTCACGGATTTGCAATAGGTGCTTTATAATCTTTATAATCTTTATAATCTTTCTTTCCTGTCTCACTTAAATCTATCTCTGTATAAAACTGTTTAATTGCATGGAATGTTCGCCCCTGAATAAAGTTTTGCTGTTGATCAATTTTCGATTATCATGATTTTAATTATCAGTATTAATATTGAGTCTTAACAAACCAATAACACGATACAGTTAGTGACGCCAGATGTGCCATAGAACACGTGACAGCCAAATGATGTACGAAAACGATAGCAAGTGTAAATTCAATGCTGGTTTTTCCAATATCCCATAAAACGACAAAAAGAGAGAAAACCACTAGATCTTAATTCAGAGGTACAATTATATACTTTTCATATTATAATTTGGATATCATTTGGATACAACAATATCTTGGCTTTCTACCGTCTCCAAAACAGCAGGGGAAAACGTTGCTGATCGTTGATAGTTTATCCTACGGACACGCATACTCCTGTAAATATTCAAAAGTGTTCAAATCCTGCTAGAAGTTGAATGGCACACCCTTGACTAATACTTTCATAATTGGAACTTTTGACAGCCGTCAATCTCTTTCAGCTAAACCATTGTGTCTGTGAAATCTAAGCAATGCAATTGATACCGACCCCGGCAGATGTGGAGAAACTGACATTTCGGATGTTGTGTAATGTATATTACACGTATTGCTTGGTCTGTTTGGAACACCTGCAGTGCGTTTATAGGCGTGAAACCACAATACACATGTTTATAGTATCACATGTGTCTCTGAACCTGTTAAAGGGGGGTCTTTATCAGCATATTTCTACAATTAGCTAACTTTGAACAGTTGAAATAAACTCTTTAAAGTGATACACACTCAAAACATTGTTTTTGCATGTCTGCTGTCCTTAATTATTGTCAACTGTTAAATGACGAAGTATACAAGGACATTTCATTTAAAGATAATTGTGTTACAGAAACTCGGATTTTCACATGAGATTTATTTATAACCATTTAATCAACAGTTACTCCAGGATGATTGTCCTTAAAGAAAAGTATAATTGGTCAAATTTAATTCGAATTCTGGTTTATGGCATAATCGATCTTATTACTATACGATTCGAACCACAAATTAACACATTACAACCAAACAAACAGACATGAAAGTTCGTATAAGTAGTTTTGAACATGCTTATGCAATTTGCAAGCCTGCCTACCTTAGGTCAGGTTTTATCAAATGCCTTATTCCGATTATGTTTTAGTGTAACAAGAAATATGTGAAGTAAAATGTATTTATAATTGTTACACTTGATTTGATCGAGGGATGTGTATCATTATCATGCGTTTGTTTACTGAATCTTCGTGATTGTATTAACAAATCATTAGTACCATTTTGTGATGTTTCACGTAGGAAGTAAAATGCTTATTTATTTACAGAGAAGAACCCATCATATACTGTTCTTAGTCTATCCTGTGTGCTGAAGTAACTACTCACCGTCTAGTTCGACTGACCTTTTTACAGAATTTGCTTAATTGGCTAAGCAGGAGTTTTATCAGGCATTTAAATTATATTTATATTTTTATTGACGGTTTTGATTACTTTCTTGCTGTAATTTCCGAATTATATATTAACATGGTGTGAGTAGGGAATATTTGTGCCATTACAAGCAATGTCTCAATAGGAAATTCTTGTTTTACTAATGACTTGAAATCCGTGTATTGTGAAATCACTAATTTCGTGGGATTTAAATTTCATTGATTTCATTGGTCCATGATGCAATTCGGCGTTTGAGTGAGTACTCGTAATCAACGAATTCATGTACCCACGAAATGGTGTTTTATCGGGAAACGTAGGCGCCATAATTTCACATTACTTGGTTTGATGGGATTTAATGACAGCTGCCATTTAGAACGATGATGTTAGCAATGCTGTTTTAAATCAACCAAAGGTCTCTGCTTTCCTAGAGATGATTACAAAAACAACATGTCGGAAAAAATATAATTGTAATAAAAAGGATTTCCAGCAAACATATTTTGCATTTTAGCCCTTCTTTTTTATTTAAATGTTTAAAAGATCATTAATATAAAAGATCTTCATAAAAATGATAAATGTTAAGAACAAAATAGGTAATTAGTTTAGATAAATGCAAGATTGTTTTTACAATGTCAGAACACACTTCTAGGCAGTTAATGATCGTGCACTCTACATAAACGATATACCATACATTGACAAATCCCATTAACGATAAAAATAGAAATGAGTGACACACTATTATCCCAGCAGGGATTGTCTGGTATATCTAACAACCGCCTGGTGATACATTGCTGCCCTTGCGACCGTATCTAAGGAAAAGTTCAAGGCCGGACACCATTGCGATGGCGATATGTGATGCAGTGTGAGAATGTACCACCTGTTGTTATTTATTTATTATCATCCTAGGGTGAATATTAAAATTTACCTTTTTGATCTTTGACTCCTTTTTGGCATGCACTGTCATCTGTGATTAATCAAACTACATTTATAGGGATCAAGTGTTCACAGAAATTTTCATACAATTTACTGCTTAAAATTTAGCAAAAATACTTCACCGTCTCTTGGTATGCTCATTGCTATGTTCCCTTCTTCATTTTGAACTCTGTTCAATTGTCTTGATTAATTAACCGATTGGATCTTTTAATTAATTCATCGAATCAATTTCATTAGCTTATTGGAACTGTTTCATTGAATCATTTAATCAGTTTCATCAACAACATTTAATATTCAATAACCTGTTTTACCTGTTTAATACTAGCACCACACAGTCGGTAGTGCTCAGGTATAATTCAAACCTATAATAATATTAATAATTGTAGGTTCGAATACTGCAGCCGGTGAGATATGTTTCGGAAACAAACGAATATTATAAACAATGAAAAATAGCACTGAAGCAGGCCAAACTGTTGGAAAAATAAATAGTGTTGTTATTTATAGAGAAGAATATGTGCAATTTTGTTTATCAAAAGTTAACACTAAATGGAGTGTGATATTGTTTTTGGTTAGTAAAGAAATGGTATAGCAAGATAAGTGAGCCATTGGAAAAAATGACCCATATCGAGCGAAACACGTATACAACCTCTACAACACGCATGCGCACCCACTCATCTGTGCTACAGGGTACAGAAAGATAAGAATAGTAAGATGCATTTGAATAAGGCTGCTTCTACTCTCTCCCGATTGTGTTGATATCTGATATCTCCTGAATGTTAAGTGCCTTACAGTTATTTCTCTGAGATTAGATAGGATGCTCTATAAATAATAAATGATAAAAATTCTCATTGGAACTTAAGTGTGTTGTGTGCAAAAGAACTAACGGTATTTTGTTTGGTTATAAATAATACAATAGCAGAGCTTTGTAACAATTAGTATATACCATATGGAAACAGTTATCCGCCCTTCGTTAATTTCAGTTATTGGTTTGACATTGGAAATTGTATCCACAGGGTAAGGGTAAACAATTAGTTCATTCTTTCTACAAACCGGTATCAGAGTGTGTATGTTCATTGGTCTCGTTTTTTAGCTTTGGTTTGCAATGTTTGTTATGTTCTGTGACCAAAGAGTTACCCGCCCCTTCTTGCATATGGTTAGCATCACAGGGGATCATTAGAGGGAGGTATTTCGACCCCTGGGTTCTAAGTTGCAGAATGGAAACGCCCTTGCTAAATGACGTGTGCACGTTTGTTCCGATCCATCATTACACAAGCGACGAAAGTTTTCAAATTAGCGATTTGTGTGCCCACTATTTCAGGAACCATCCCATCAAGTTGGATGTGTATTAACTTGGCAGGATGTTCTTTTCATCAAAAGCATTCTTATTTTTTTTTTTTATTTTGAAATCCTTTTGTAATTCCGTAGCACTGTTGGTTAAGTATAACCAAGGTTCTTGATTCGTTCTGTGAATCATTCTATTGTTACATAATGGGTGATTGTGTGAAGCACGTGCCATTCTAAAAAAAATGAATTACCCAGATAATTATGTGTACCACCAATGGTATCCCATTAGCATCCGTCCTGTCTCGTTTAAGTATATGTGTTTGATGTTTGATAGCGACCATCCTACCCTGCATTATAAACAAACATACATTGTGCATGCACTAATGTTAATGATTGATAGTGTGCACCTATTGTGTTGTAACATAATAATACATTAATAGTAACAGTAGTATGCTCCTATCGAAATTACACAATGTTATTATCAATGTACAGTTATCGCCCTTTGCGAAACGCTCCCACTGACTACCAATATGATAGGTGCCCGGACGTGGCAACTGAATTTGAGCCAAATACCTTTTCAGTGAACCACAGCCCACTGTATTAACCTTAGTTGTAATAATGGTAGAATAGTATGGTTTTATGTTTCAAGTTATGAATCAAGTTTCAAGATGAATGATTCTGTTTAATTGTATATAAAATATCATAGATATCATCGTAAAGGAATTCCCAGGAACAGAGAAGATTTACTTGTGTGTATATATATAAAAAGGTAATTTCGGCTGTCACGGTGGAATGTATCTTTGGCACAGAACGCCTGTTTTGTGGTATAAATGTGGTAAAATGGAGTTCGTTGAAATCTTTATGTTATAAATCCACAGCCCACTTTAAATAGGGAATATTTACATTATATTGCATCAGAATGCTGATTCTGCTTTTAACTTCTTAAAGCTTATTACCCTTTAGATAATATCAATGAAGTTTGAATAGGAGCTATTCATAAACAAATAAAGCTTAAGGGGCGAGATGTCCTATTTCGAGTCCAAAGTTTTCTCAATTAGCGTAACGGAGCTACATTATCAGTAACGCGAACTGACGTTATTTGACGTTTATGAACATTCTGCTCTATAGTGGGTGTCAGTCCTGACCCTGGCATGCATTCTAGGTTTTAGTAGGTGTCAGTCGTAACCCTTGTGGCTAATCCTGTCATGATAATTGTATTATCCGTTTGAGATAATCTCAATAATCTGTACATTAACAGCAGAAAGGGATGCATCACAGACTGTCGGAATCCTGATAAGAACTCCAACACTAACGCCAACTGTGTGTCATATACTGCCAAGCCCTGATCTCGGGTCCTGGAGGCCAATGATCTCCCTCAGTCTCAAGTTCATATTGATGGCTATTTTATTGTATCTTCGAATAAATGATAAGAGAGGACGCTTGATGATAGATCACAACGTGATGAAATTGAGGTTTCAAGAACAGACTCACTTGTATATTCTATGCTATGTGTGTCTAATGGTGGGTGATCTGCGATCAACGTTTTATCCTTTGGGCGGAGTTAATCTACATCACTCTTTCTTGACAAGGTTATCTGGACAGAGAGCTGGTGTTTGCCATACCATTCGTAACACCTACTGGGGATTAGATTAAAAACAGCTTACTTCTGGTGATTTCCATTTGAATATTGAAGTTAAGTCGAAATCTTAATCTCTTTAATGTAGATATGTTGAAGTCCATTTACAATATGTGGGTATTTTATGTAGATTAAGCCATGACAAAGCAATGATATGACAAGGTGAGCCTTTATTTAGGTGTCATCTTACGTACGCACACAAATTAACTCACCAACAGTAGATACAAAAAAATAACTCACCAACAGTAGATACACAAATTAACTAACCAACAGTAGATACACAAATTAACTCACCAACAGTAGTTACAACAATTAACTCACCAACAGAAGATGGACTGATTAACTCATCAACAGAAGATGGACTGATTAACTCACCAACAGAAGATGGACTGATTAACTCACCAACATAGTTACAGCAATTAACTCACCAACAGTAGTTACAGCAATTAACTCACCAACAGTAGTTACAGAAATTAACTCACCAACAGAAGATACACAAATTAACTCACCAACAGAAGATACACAAATTAACTCACCAACAGTAGATACACAAATTAACTCACCAACAGTAGATACACAAATTAACTCACCAACAGTAGATGGACTGATTAACTCACCAACAGTAGATGCACAAATTAACTCACCAACAGTAGATTGACTGATTAACTCACCAACAGAAGATACACAAAATAACTCACCAACAGTAGTTACACAAATTAACTCACCAACAGTAGATACACAAATTAACTCAACAACAGAATCACAAATTAACTCACCCACAGTAGATACACAAATCAACTCACCAACAGTAGATACACAAATCAACTCACCATCAGTAGATACACAAATTAACTAGCCAACAGTAGATACACAAATTAACTCACCAACAGTAGATACACAAATTAACTTACCAACAGAAGATGGACTGATCAACTCACCAACAGAAGATGGACTGATAAACTCACCAACAGAAGATGGACTGATTAACTCACCAACAGAAGATGGACCTATTGACTCACTAAAAGAAGATAAAAAATAGTTGATACAAATTCAGAGGTTGTATTAATTGACTCTCATTTTGAGGATGTTTTAACTAACTCACTTGCAGGGGAAGGAACAATTGAGTTATTTGCAGGGAGATTGACTCAATGAGTCACTTGCAGAATATTGAATGATTGAGTCAAGTACATTGGATTGTATGATTGAGTGACTAACAGAGGATATAATTATTGAGTGACTTACAGGGGATGGAATTATTGATTCGCCTGCAGGAAATCGTCTGCTTTGACTCAATTGTAATGGCATAGACAAACACTGATTACAATTGAATCACATAGGATACCTTCACATACCTACGTGCATAGGGATGGACTGCAGGGGACATCTAACCGACTCAATTTCAGAGGATGGAGTTATTGATCCATTTGCAGGGATGAATTAATTGAATCAATTGATATAACAAACAAGTACAGGGCAATATAAACAAAATGCACACAAATGGTATCGGGCAAACAAAACTCATTATTTTAATGTTGGAGTGTCTTCATAACGTAACCAAAACTGCATCATCAGCAATACCACTGCTTCTGAATCAGAAGATGTTTGTATTGGTTTCTGAATTGCCCGGAAGTTAATCGATTGAAATCAGTTATATGAATATCATACGTTTTACCCTGAATCGGTCACCGTCTTACACTCTGATAAAACCAAAGTAACAATGACTGCCATGCCTTCTAAACCACAAAAGCGCGGAAAGAAGTTTCGTTTTACAACATTTTCACACTAGGCTTTATTGGAAAAAGTCATGATTGTTTCCAGCTTTGCGATTTTGTCCCTGGCTTCTAACAGAAGAGATAATCTCCAGCTATGTTATGCCACAAAGCACTATGAAATATGTGTCTGTATGATAATCAACTCGTGTTGTATGATTCATGCCTGATACCAATCAAAACAGCTGTATCTGGGTCATGATAGAGAGTAAACTATGACCTATGTTGGGAGGCTGTGTATAAGGTCACAGCAGAGACTAAACGATGACCTTCGCTTTACAGTAGCATTACATTACATAAGTTGATGTAGGCAAGTCGGGACAGAGAATAGCCGCGACCTGTTATTACATTAGAGGGTTTGTAGAAAGTTAACCCTGACTTCTGTTTTAACAGACATTGCACGGAAGGTTAAGCGCAAGGTCGTGCGAATACAACATGATCTATGGTTTAAACAGGCATTTATTGAGAGTGTGTGGGTAAAGTCATGATGGAGGGTGAACAAACGACTACCGCTATCATGGGTGTGTGTAAAGTTAGGATAGAGCATGAAGATACAACGAATCTGCCACAAACATCACATTGATAGAGTAAACCTTAATTGACGACGTTATAGGGGGTCTTTACACAGACAGTATATATGGCTTGCCAATGTGTATGGCTGGGATAGAGAGTAACGTGTGATTGCTTCTGTGAAAATAGGTTTTACACAAACGTAACATTGGATAGTTTAGTTCCGAATATGGTATAAAATGCTTGCTGTCATCATAACGGAGCTTACATAGACATTGTATGGTAGAGTTTGTCAATGTGAACATTTTGGATGGAGAATATATAAAAAAACTTGTTTTCTTTAAATTGGTTACGCCTACTGATAGTAATAGATAATTAATACACAAGCGTACATTAGAAACATCTCTGATAGAAATAGATTTCAATTAAAAAATGCAAATTTTGAAATATACATCATAAAAGACCAAGACGTGTTATTGTGTAGAGAACTTTGAAAAACTAGTAAATTATTAAAACACGAGGAAGCTTCTTCCCTCTTTGGCCTCCAAACCAGAAAGTTAGATACGATGGAATAAATAACTATGTATCAGATACAGAAGGACTCGTCAATAAACAAATCGGAGGATCCAACACACAGTTAGTAGAACTTAGGAGAGTGGGGTTGCTTGAACTACAAATTAGGGAATCAAAATTGCCTCGAATGTGTGCACATGTACTTGTAAGTGTGATCGTTATTTGCCACCAAATTACTTATTTAATTAAGAACAGCGTATTACGACTGAAAGTGTTACCTGATTTCTGCCGACAAAGGCTTTTGAGGAAGAATAATTCTTGTACTGTTCCTACGGAGTGATAAGGATACTGTGGTTAGTTTATTCATGCTGATTAGAATGGGATTTAGGACACCAAGCAGTTGGTTGGTGATAGCCTTACTCATAATAATGTAGCTTATAACTAGGTGAGATTTTAGGCACCACGTAGTTGGTTAGAGGGAGAGTATTACTTATACTTTTACTTGTAATCAAGGTGAGATTTCAGGCACCATGTAGGTGGTTAGAGGGAGAGTATTACGTATACTTTTATTTGTAATCAAGGTGAGATTTTAGGCACCATGTAGGTGGTTAGAGGGCGAGTATTACTTATACTTTTACTTGTAATCAAGGCGAGATTGGAGGTACCATGTAGGTGGTTAGAGGGAGAGTATTACGTATACTTTTACTTGTAATCAAGGTGAGATTTCAGGCACCATGTAGGTGGTTAGAGGGAGAGTATTACGTATACTTTTATTTGTAATCAAGGTGAGATTTTAGGCACCATGTAGGTGGTTAGAGGGCGAGTATTACTTATACTTTTACTTGTAATCAAGGGGAGATTTTAGGCACCATGTAGGTGGTTAGAAGGAGAGTATTACTTATACTTTTACTTGTAATCAAGGCGAGATTGGAGGTACCATGTAGGTGGTTAGAGGGAGAGTATTACGTATACTTTTATTTGTAATCAAGGTGAGATTTTAGGCACCATGTAGGTGGTTAGAGGGCGAGTATTACTTATACTTTTACTTGTAATCAAGGTGTGATTGGAGGCACCATGTAGGTGGTTAGAGGGAGAGTATTACGTATACTTTTACTTGTAATCAAGGTGAGATTTCAGGCACCATGTAGATGGTTAGAGGGAGATTATTACTTATACTTTTACTTGTAATCAAGGTGAGATTTCAGGCACCATGTAGGTGGTTAGAAGGAGAGTATTACTTATACTTTTACTTGTAATCAAGGTGAGATTTCAGGCACCATGTAGGTGGTTAGAGGGAGAGTATTACGTATACTTTTATTTGTAATCAAGGTGAGATTAAAGGCACCATGTAGGTGGTTAGAGGGAGAGTATTACTTATACTTTTATTTGTAATCAAGGTGAGACTTTAGGCACCATGTAGTTGGTTAGAGGGAGAGTATTACTTATACTTTTACTTGTTATTCGTGTGAATTGTCAGGACACCATGTAGTCGGTTGGAGGGAGGGTAATTCTAACAGCTTGACTTGTTGTTAAGGAGAGATTGCAGCCATCATATGTAACCAACAACTAATCCTCTTTCATTTTATTACAGTGTATTTTGAAGTCAGATCGGAGTGTCCTATGGGTGCCGTAGAGAGCATGAGGCGCTGTATACGAACCTCCCTTCCCAACTTTGGACTAGGGCCTCCTGCCGGAGAACCTCCTAATGCTCTCAGGGAGGGCATTGACATGATGAGGGAGTCGTGTGAGTAAGTATGAGTAACTCCCCTTGGGAACGTGTGTCCCCCTTTGCGTCAAACACAAGGTTAGAAAAAAGTTTTATTAAAACAATGTATTCAATCGTTATTAAATGATTTGCCTTATTCGTATATATTGATGTAGATGCATGGATACTAATTTACATTATTGTCAACACTTGAAATGAGAAATAACCCGTATCCTTCGTACATGTAGATGATTAAATAGAAGTTACGTAGCCTTTACCTAGGAACGTGTGATCAAATGACTTACCTCCCTTTAATATTATGTAGAACTATATGAGCCTTATTAGGCATTACCGATTGAAATATATCGATCTTTTATTATGAGTTTTCATCTCATTGAGTTGTAGATTATATATCAAAATGAATACAGTGTGTGTGCTATTAACATGAATAATGTTTTTGTATGTTTTGACATTGCTCTGTCATCCATGACTGATAAATTGCATTTTTTATTCTGTCTCTCTGAAGACGAAACAGACGTTGGTAAGACATGGTGTGAGATCTAAGAATGCAGCCTAGCTTTGATAGCTTGTGCTAAACCGGATATTGAAGTTGTAATTGCAGTTTCTATGACAACGTATTTCGAAAAAAACACCAAACCTACCAGAGAATTTCTAAAGATGTTTGTTTTGTAAACTGAACAGAGAAGGTCGTCGAAATGATTTGTTGAACATATAACGAAAATCCTTGTTGATAATAATTTGTATTCAATGTATTGAATTTCTGTTTCAAATTTGAAACTTCAATATCATGCTTCCGTGTTCCTCTATGGTGGTTGCATTGTCTGTCAAGTACATTTTAGTTTTAGAGGTAGATTGATTTGAGAAATTGAGTTTTATATTTTCTTTGTAGCTGCACCTCCTTTTAGGTTGTTAATAATTAACTTTTTAGAAAACTATTCAAATCAGTATTACACCATTTTGTGTTATTTGTATTGATGATAGAATGGAATTTTGATGTTGTTGGTCTTCCTATGTTTTTCTTGTTTTGTTTATTCAATGCTATTATACACTTTTGACATATATTTATTTCTAACCAATTTCATGTTATTGTCCATATTTCAATAAAATTAAAGCTGTTATAAAATCGTTTTTTAATGCACAGGTGTATATATGTCATGGCCATGTGATTAACGATAGACCAATCACAATATAGATGTTTTTCTTTTTCTTTTATTACCTCTATAAATGAAGTCAGGTCTAAAAAATGTACTGTCAAACATGAGAAATATTTGCAATAATATTTTAACTTTTTTCTTTGAACCACGAACTATAAGTACAGAGAGTAGGAAACTTTAACTGACTCCAAACGTACGAGGAGACCGATGAAAATGTACCAGCGAAAAGTAGATATAGTACCCTTCATAAGCCTTAAAATTGAAGTACACGAATATTTCGTGTCATACAGTTTAGAGAGGTACTACTTGCTATGTAATTGTTAGCCATAACAAAATCTAAATCTCAATCAATACAACCGCCTACAATTATTATTTACTTGTTTCAATACTGGTCGCTTCACTACCAAACTCTTTGACACACCTGCCGACTTTGATTTCACGATCGTCAATTGTTCTTTACTCAATAGCATCATACTTAGTATCATACTGTAGTCCTGACTACAATTGTAACTAAAACGACAATAAGGGTTGGTCAGATCAGGGTTCCAAAGTATAACGTAACTACAGTATTTCACATTTTAATTTCTTATTCACCATATTGTCTTATTTGTATTCATGATTGAATGGAATTCTGATGAAGTTGGCTTTCTTCTATTTTTTCCCTGTATTGTTTATTTGATGTTATTATAGACATTTGTATTATTTCTAACCAATTTTGTTATAGTTCATATTTTCAATCAAATTAAAGCTGTTATTCAGTTATGTGTAATGCATAGGTTACGAAATCCATTCATATATCATGACCACGTGACTTGCGATAGACCAATCACAATATAGGTCTTATTTGTTTTTCTTCTTCTTTTATTTCCTCTAAAAATGAAGAAATAACTATATGACTTGAAACGATACTGTCAAACATGAACACTAGACTTCACGATCGTCTGATTTTATTGACTCAATAGTATCATACTTAATATCATCAATGAAGTCCTGACGCCACTGGTATCTAAACCGAAAATAAGGGTTGTAGAGATCAAGGTCACAAACTATAACGTAACTACAGTATTTCACATTTCAATTTCTTACTAATCTATGAATGGAATACATTAACAAAGTTATAAGGTCGCAGATCAAAGTTACACGGTGGTCATGTGATCGGAGTATTTCTCTCACAGTTATCAATGGAATGCTACCAGCCGTGCTACGCCTAAACAAAACAAAAACGGAAAAATACGAAAACATAAGTGGGTATGTAAAGGCTACATGGTCATTTAGATACGTTTATTAAAAAATCATAAATTGTTTTTTTTTTGCACCAAAGCAAGGATATACTACATATTTCTGTCTTGTTTTATATACTTCTGATATACTTGAACGACAAAACATCCCTGAGCATGTTGTTATATATAGCACACGAACAATAAAAGTCTGGTATTTGCTAGAGAGAAAAAGGAGCGTATTACACGGTCTGTTGACATTTCCTTCATAAGATAGCATTCTTAGTGTATAGATTTACAATGTTCCCAGTACAATCTTAGTGTATAGATTTACAATGTTCCCAGTACAATCTTAGTGTATAGATTTACAATGTTCCCAGTACAATCTTAGTGTATAGATTTACAATGTTCCCAGTACAATCTTAGTGTATAGATTTACAATGTTCCCAGTACAATCTTAGTGTATAGATTTACAATGTTCCCAGTACAATCTTAGTGTATAGATTTACAATGTTCCCAGTACAATCTTAGTGTATAGATTTACAATGTTCCCAGTACAATCTTAGTGTATAGATTTACAATGTTCCCAGTACAATCTTAGTGTATAGATTTACAATGTTCCCAGTACAATCTTAGTGTATAGATTTACAATGTTCCCAGTACAATCTTAGTGTATAGATTTACAATGTTCCCAGTACAATCTTAGTGTATAGATTTACAATGTTCCCAGTACAATCTTAGTGTATAGATTTACAATGTTCCCAGTACAATCTTAGTGTATAGATTTACAATGTTCCCAGTACAATCTTAGTGTATAGATTTACAATGTTCCCAGTACAATCTTAGTGTATAGATTTACAATGTTCCCAGTACAATCTTAGTGTATAGATTTACAATGTTCCCAGTACAATCTTAGTGTATAGATTTACAATGTTCCCAGTACAATCTTAGTGTATAGATTTACAATGTTCCCAGTACAATCTTAGTGTATAGATTTACAATGTTCCCAGTACAATCTTAGTGTATAGATTTACAATGTTCCCAGTACAATCTTAGTGTATAGATTTACAATGTTCCCAGTACAATCTTAGTGTATAGATTTACAATGTTCCCAGTACAATCTTAGTGTATAGATTTACAATGTTCCCAGTACAATCTTAGTGTATAGATTTACAATGTTCCCAGTACAATCTTAGTGTATAGATTTACAATGTTCCCAGTACAATCTTAGTGTATAGATTTACAATGTTCCCAGTACAATCTTAGTGTATAGATTTACAATGTTCCCAGTACAATCTTAGTGTATAGATTTACAATGTTCCCAGTACAATCTTAGTGTATAGATTTACAATGTTCCCAGTACAATCTTAGTGTATAGATTTACAATGTTCCCAGTACAATCTTAGTGTATAGATTTACAATGTTCCCAGTACAATCTTAGTGTATAGATTTACAATGTTCCCAGTACAATCTTAGTGTATAGATTTACAATGTTCCCAGTACAATCTTAGTGTATAGATTTACAATGTTCCCAGTACAATCTTAGTGTATAGATTTACAATGTTCCCAGTACAATCTTAGTGTATAGATTTACAATGTTCCCAGTACAATCTTAGTGTATAGATTTACAATGTTCCCAGTACAATCTTAGTGTATAGATTTACAATGTTCCCAGTACAATCTTAGTGTATAGATTTACAATGTTCCCAGTACAATCTTAGTGTATAGATTTACAATGTTCCCAGTACAATCTTAGTGTATAGATTTACAATGTTCCCAGTACAATCTTAGTGTATAGATTTACAATGTTCCCAGTACAATCTTAGTGTATAGATTTACAATGTTCCCAGTACAATCTTAGTGTATAGATTTACAATGTTCCCAGTACAATCTTAGTGTATAGATTTACAATGTTCCCAGTACAATCTTAGTGTATAGATTTACAATGTTCCCAGTACAATCTTAGTGTATAGATTTACAATGTTCCCAGTACAATCTTAGTGTATAGATTTACAATGTTCCCAGTACAATCTTAGTGTATAGATTTACAATGTTCCCAGTACAATCTTAGTGTATAGATTTACAATGTTCCCAGTACAATCTTAGTGTATAGATTTACAATGTTCCCAGTACAATCTTAGTGTATAGATTTACAATGTTCCCAGTACAATCTTAGTGTATAGATTTACAATGTTCCCAGTACAATCTTAGTGTATAGATTTACAATGTTCCCAGTACAATCTTAGTGTATAGATTTACAATGTTCCCAGTACAATCTTAGTGTATAGATTTACAATGTTCCCAGTACAATCTTAGTGTATAGATTTACAATGTTCCCAGTACAATCTTAGTGTATAGATTTACAATGTTCCCAGTACAATCTTAGTGTATAGATTTACAATGTTCCCAGTACAATCTTAGTGTATAGATTTACAATGTTCCCAGTACAATCTTAGTGTATAGATTTACAATGTTCCCAGTACAATCTTAGTGTATAGATTTACAATGTTCCCAGTACAATCTTAGTGTATAGATTTACAATGTTCCCAGTACAATCTTAGTGTATAGATTTACAATGTTCCCAGTACAATCTTAGTGTATAGATTTACAATGTTCCCAGTACAATCTTAGTGTATAGATTTACAATGTTCCCAGTACAATCTTAGTGTATAGATTTACAATGTTCACAGTACAATCTTAGTGTATAGATTTACAATGTTCCTAGTACAATCTTAGTGTATAGATTTACAATGTTCACAGTACATGCACGTCAGTTGAATATATCTATGCATGGACTTGTTGACTTGTTGACCTGTTGACTTGCCGATTAGGTTTTGTATTTAATGCAAATAATGCATTATTTCGCCTTGCATACATACACATGAGCAATTTTGCAGAAAATCGGGTTCACGACACAGATAAACTGAAATATAACTATCTTACAATGAATTATCGTATTCCAATTGAAATGCATAAGATCAACCTATTACGAAATGTTACACATTTACGTTTTTTTCTAAATTATTATTATTCATTTTTTTCAGTTTTACGACATTGAAATAATCAGCCTTTTAAAACTTCAATTTGTATAATTGTTCTTCAGGTGTACCTTTAGGGATCAAATAAGGGAGTATTTGTTACTATATTTTATCATATTGGACCATACTTCAAGTTAAATGGATAATAGAACATCATCAGCAGAGGTTTTATTATTTGCATTCGTCAAACACAAATTCAAATATACAAAATCAGATTATTTCATGAAATTTATTTTTTATTTTTTATTGCACACCTATTTAATATTCATCCCGGTGACTTTTTACCATTTTACCAAGTGAATCTTATAACATAAGCTTGTCTAAGTAATTTGGATTATCGAAAACTACATTAACGACAATGAAGATAACAGGAAGGGTGTTTTGTAGCATTAAACACTCATGTAAATGTCATTCCTGCTACTCAATTTCTTTCTGTTACTTTTTTACTTGTTTGGTGCATCCTTTTCATGAAACAATTAGAACTATCATTATTTTATTTTTACGATCCTACGCACTTGAAACTAGACTTACAGTCATGACGAACCGATAAGTCGGCAAGACTGACTGTGTTAATGCTCAAATAGTAAAATGAGTCATAACCCTACAATAGTGTCCATACAGCACAATGTATACACATTGGGTCAGGTCCACTGCTATACCTGAGGGATACGGCTTTTGTTAAGTACGCATACATGGTAGCATCCTGAACTTCAAAAAATGTTGCAAAGATGCACTGGCCGGAGTTTGGATACGATCAATCCGGATAGCGGTATCTTCTTCGGCAGTGTATTTACAATGACCTTTTAATGCTCCTCTTGAAGCTCGTTACAACAGAATGTTCTGTTACTTCTTTGTTGCATTCGTTTTACTGTACAGTGTATTGTTATATATTTTGTAGAACAACAGTACGCCATAAATCTGTTCCTGAAATTAATGCTTAAAAGTTAAAGCATCACTAATTTGTATATAACACCTAATAGTGCTAACTTTAGCTCCAGTAATGTATGATAATGTACACAAATTTGAAGACTAAGTGTAATTTTACCAAACATGTCAGTTGAGTAAACTCAATTAGGAATCTAAGTTACCAAAGTCAGTAACTTAGGTTGCTAAATTATGCAGTTATTTGTGATACCAAAAGCAGTTGTTATATTTATGAAATTAATCTTTTTGTATTAGCGAAGTCATCTTTGTGTTCAAATCGGTCCTTTTTTTTGTCAATTTTATTTTGTTACCAAATTGAGTCGTTTGTGGGATCAACATTGTTGTTACAAAAATGGATCATTTGTATTATAATTATGTACTTAAAAAGTCGTGTGTGTTACCAAAATAAGTGATTTGTGCTCCCACCATTAGTTATGTGTGTTCCAACATTATAGTCACTTGTGTTCCCGACACCAACTTACCATGTCTCTTACATACACACACGCAAGCACGCATACACTACACACATGGAGGCATGTCCGTGAATTACCTTAGCTGTTAATAGGACGTTAAACAAAATTAAACCAAACCAAACCAAACCAAACTGAGTGAGTTGTGTTACCAATGTCTTCTCCGGTTATAGTATATATTTACCTGTACTTGTACTTTTGTGAACGAGCATAAGCTATTTTACTGTATTGTGAGTGTGTGGTGTTTTTCATTACTACATAATTAATTCTGTTTATATACAAGTTGTCTACAGCTTCAACCGAGAGATTGTCTCCCAAAACACCGTGTGTGTTAAATGAGTTTGTTAACCACGGGAATCGTGCATTCCTGTACAATATAAAGTTCTACACGCATGAACACGCATGTTTTGATAAGAGAACTTTAAAAACTCTAATTGCAATCTGTAAATGAGAAATGTGATGGTACCCTGCCATTTCTAGTAGGATATGACAATCCTGTGTTTCACGGTCGTTTTCCCTATTCACGTTTGACCTGAATATTGGCGCTGTGACTGCTGGGATGTGTAACGTCTCTTTATTGGAATGTCACGCGCTTTGATGGCGGGAAATATATACGGACGGTAGACCTAGACATCATTCAATCAAAAGCACAACATTCCATCTGTAAATGTCGATGTCCTTTAGTCTGTTATCAGCCAGCTCTTCAATGAAAGAAAATGGTTATGAACTAAAGCCACACCCAGAACTCTTGTAATAGCAGAAAAAAGACCTGACAGCACGTAGGAATGTGTTCGCACTCTGTGTAAAAGACCTGGCAGCAATGTGATGTCAAACAGTATACATCATAGCCAGTATTACATAAGGTACCTCGCTAAGTAACAAACGTCAGTACTTTGGTGACGTTGATGTACAGATAGCTTACATGAGAAATGTTACACGCCTGTTTGCTTTATATCTGTATCATTTGACAGTATTGACATTACCGAGAAGAGTAAACACCGAAACAATATGATATTCTTACCCTATACCAAAGACGCCTGTCTTATATCCACATCCCGAGTTCTGTACGTTGGTCGTACGTATAGCACCCCATGTCCAATGTGTAGAATCTATCACATGTTTCTGTGTTTGTGTTTCGTTCATCTTTTCAAGATTCACGATGGTAGACTGTGCTGGTGCCCGAGATTTGCCGTAACCTTGATGGCCACAATTATTAATTATTATATTCCAATAGCTCTGCTAAAATATTGAATGTTTCTTTCGTATTAATTGGTATATATGTGTATAATATTTTTGTGAATGACGAACTTAAAATGAAATCACTGTTGCAGGTATATTTTTGTTTTTTATTAGCTCGTTATCTACCGTTTTGATATCAAAATTGGTTCCACTTTTTATTCATTGCGAATTTATCGGTAAGGTTTTATGCAGTAAAAAAAACCTTAGAGTTGCATAATGAAAGCATTAATCAGCCATTTCCAAAATAGGAAGGAACATAATTGTAATACCCTTGCATTTTGTGTTTTCAAGGGATATTATTTTTAAACTTTAAAACGAATTGCTATTATATATAAAGTTAAAAAATAATCGCTGTAGAAGTATAAGAAATATGATATTGCTGAAACTGTGTTCATATATCAAAAACATAAACTTAATGGTTGCATATAATGCTATATCATGCTTTGTATCATGCTTTATCAAACATCTATTTCACGATCTGTTATTAATATCTTACCTTTGCTCGGCTTTGTGATATTGGTGTATACTTCATATCTTCTTGGGAAACAGTTATTTCAAATGGACAGACAGAGAACAAAGATATTCCAAAATACGTTCATCGTAACATTTGAAAGACAAAAGATGTTGTACTTTATAATCATACAACTCCTAACTCTATACCTGCAAACAGTACAACATAACAGCAATTAAGAGACCTTTCCAGTGATAAAATTAATATCGATGCTTTCCTTGGCTTCTATTTCGTCTTTGCGTATTGCAGAGTTATCTTCTCTTGTAAGCAGGTATTGATTGTTACGTCATTGGTTTGTGTGAGAAAAAATTCGTCGTTTTCTCAAAAATTGATGACGTTACTGTCACAAATAAATGACGTAACAATCAATCCCTGCTCACAAGAGAAGATAACTCTGCAATACGCAAAGATGGCATAAGACAAGCATTATATGGTATAGCATATAATACATGTATTGTTAGATTGAAGTTCTGATTTGGATATTATTCTGTTATCGATTTAAACAAATACATTAAACAAAAGGAACGCTTGCTGGTACTGATATGTATATTCCTGTGTATCCGTAGGAACTCGAAGCTGGTTGTGGCTGCTGAATGTATGCAGAACATCCTAGATAGATGTCGAGGGATGACCGAGGAGGAACAGCTCTTACAGAGGTTGTTTGACAAAGACGAGATTGTCAACACTGTCCGCTTCTTCTGTGATAACCTGCACAGTAAGTGATGACGTTGTATGTTACCCTATACAATACGATGTTGACCATACTAAATTCTGCATTAAGATTAGTTTTGAGGTAAAAAAAAAAAAAGAAAAAAAAAACACCTCTGCATGTACTTAAAAAACTGTATTGGTGAACTGAGAATATATTATTAATTGTGATACTTTGTGATTGGTTTTGGTTTTATTTTGTTTAATGTCCTATTAAAGATATAGCCAATTAAGGACCTTTTTCATGAAAGCGATATGTTGGGTGTATGCCTCCTTGTGGTAGCACGGATCTGATGCCAACCTAAGAGTGAAATGACACACCGAAGGCATCCAGTAGTATTCTGCCCGGTCACATTATGCTGATAATGAGTTAACGAGTTGTTGCAATTACCCAAAATGCTGAACGTTAAGGTAGTTATAGCAACTACCATTTTAAGGACTTTGGTATGTTCGACAAGGGGTCAGAACCCATTTACAATGGCCGCGGTAGATTTATTGGTCACTGTTGTTCCCGCAGGAAGCTGAATTCAAGGGAGTTCCAACATTTGTCGTCACCTAAACATAGCAGGTATATTCCTTTCCCAATCTCTGACCTACAGGATTCTGATACATTAAGATACTTAGTTCGTGGTACAATAAAGTTATTTATAAACACTTTTTATTACACCAAACTATTTTTGTTGACAGTTTATGAAAGACATACGAAGTGCATTATGGACCAACATGCGGCCGCCAGCGAGTGCAGTTCGGCGGCCAAAATGAGCTACACAATCAAGATTTCGGCAAACGCCCCCATCGATGTTCTCATTCTGTCCACGTGCACGTGAGTATACAAACGCCCCAATCGATGTTCTCATTCTGTCCACGCGCACGTGAGTATACAACCGCCCCCATCGATGTTCTCATTCTGTCCACGTGCACGTGAGTATACAACATTCAGATCTTGGCTGACGCCACATAGATCGTCCTGATTCTGTCCAATACTGCATATCCTTATCATATTTCGCTGTTTGTCCGCATGCGCGTGAGTGTGTGACACCAAGTCTAGAATATTATGGTATCGGCCAACTTTAACCCATACATTTCATAACGCTATCTACAAGGTCGTTAATATACACGATACACATCTCAGCCATTGCCCCATAGACATTCTCATTCTGTTCACATGTACGTCATCATTCCGATCAATCGGGAACCGTCGTCACTTTCCGTGAACGAAAAAAATAAAAGTGTTTTACCACGGAATGTTATCTAAGTCCTTGGTTTTACACACATGGGTTATTTCGTTGACGGAGGGTACCTGCGATTTCCGTTTGCGTTCTGCCTTCTATATATAAAGAGAGATAACTCCGGCGGGTATGGTGGCTTATTGGATGTTGTGTACAGCATTCAAATCAAAACCAAACAACAGACTTTCTTCTTCCGCGGAAGATCTTTAAATGCTGTGCTGATTATTTCATGATATGATTAATGCTATAAAATGATGAAACACATATGAAAACGATCGATAAGTCAAAGAAAAAATGTAACATTTTACGAAAAGGCGAGTTTTTTTTCAGTTGAGCATCATGAACTATATCAATCTGAGATTACTACGTTTTTTGGACCGAATAATTTCTTCACAAAAAACCCCACAAACTTCACTTTATCTCCTTCCGTGAAAGATGTTTAGATAATGTGTTCATTATTTCAAAATATGGTCAATGCTATAATATGGTACAATATATCTGTATAAGACAAAAAAGATAAAAAAAAATGTGTAAAGATCTTTAACTGAAAAAGTTCCGAACTATATTTGGTTCAAATCACTACGCCTCGTATTCCAATACTCTAAGTGTGTGTAAGAGTTTTCTCCCCTTGTCCATCATTGCGTGGTTTCATGCTCGCGACTTGTTGAACGACTGTTTGATAATTGTCCTTGATAAAGTAGGCTTCGTGTTTTCTTTGTCTCAATGGAAATCCTCCAAGTGAAAGAGAATGTTGACTTATACAAAAGAAGCCATCAGCAGCTGTGCCTAACGAGTTTATAGATAGCTTCCCAATGCGACAGCAGCTGTGCCTAACGAGTTTGTAGATAGTTTCCCAATACAGTCTCTAGATAATGGCCCGATTAGTATAATACAAGTGCTGCGTGAACATAGCATATTGAACATCAAAAAATAAAACCGTATATACATATATTTACATAGGTCTTTAACATTCGTTACAATATCGAGAGAAGGAGAGAGATACACAAGGGACTTGCATAAGTCCGTGATTACACGCACTGGAAATAATACCATCTCGTTTTATTTTTTTGTATAATTAACCATGATAATAACAAATTGTAATAATAATATCATAATTGTTTATTTATATGATCTTTATAACATTTATTTATATAATTTCTTATTTAATCGTAAATTTAACTTTCCCGTAATCTTACGGGACAATTTTGGTTTGCAGGGTTGTCTGGTCAAGGTCACTGTTACTATTTTTAAAAAGATCATTGTCGCGCTGTAGCAGCTTCATTCCTAGAAGGATTTCCATCGATTTGAAACACTAATTAAGGACCATAATATCAGACAAGTTTCAATTGTTTTAGCAATGCTCTGCTTGTTATATATATTTTTATTGAAAATTAGGATTAAGGGATGGGCTTTTATGACACTTACTCAACAACATGTTTTTTTTATTATTTACTGCCATTCTGTACTGATATACCACCTCCTTTATTCCATTATTTGAATCCTCCATACACAGGATCCCTGAGTGCCCTCGGCATTTATTTTTTTGTATGATAATTTAAGAAATGATTATTATCTTTTATCATGTTTAATGCAAACAATATCATTATCATATTGTATGATATATTAAATGCAAATAACAAATGTATTGTCTTGTATATATTATGTTTTTCCTGTGTATTGTATAATATATTTAGCAAACTATATATGATCCTGTATAATACCTTCGGCAAATATTATAGTATCTTTTATGACACCTTCGGCATATAACAATTAGTCATAATGTATTCTTAAATATATCAAATGATCACGTTTTTAACTTTTATTCATTCCCAGATTTTTGGATGAGGCAGCTTCATGTTTAACTGGAACTGTGGATCTCAATTGTGGAAACGAGGCAGCCTCTTTTCTGGAAACCATTCTTCTGGGAACCCGGCCACCCGCATGTGGTGATAAGATGCCTGTTTATAGTGTAGATGGTAATTCCGGTTCTGATGATGCAAACATCCTGTCAGGAAAAACGAACTGTTTAATAATTTCGATAATTTTAACCATCGTTTTTCAATTAAGACGTATGTTTTTATGATACATATTAGATCTCGGTGATACCTGTCATTGAATTATACTAACAAAGTTGTGATATTTTTGTTTTTGTCACATGATCAAAACAATAAGTCACGTGACAAAATAAAAAAACAAACTTATTATAAGTATTAAGACATATTTACATGTGTGCAGTTCAGAAACCAAATATAATATTGTATAAATGTCCAATATGAAACCAATGAATGCTTTTTTTCTGGAAGTGCCCTAACATTCCACAGTATCGACGAAGGTCTGCCGGACAGGAGAGGCCACAGGAACCATGGAGACTAATTATTAACTTTCTGTGTTCTTGCAATTTGTTTGTGTTTACAATATAAATATGTACAGAGAAATAGCGTAGTTACTAAACATTGACTTAGACACATTCATTGTATGGCGGCACATCAGAGGATTCCATGTTAAGACCCATCAGACATGTTACATAATTGAAAAAAAAAGAACAATAATATTATTTTTGAAAATAGAACACTTCGTGTAATATTTACCTGGTATAAAACAAGGTAATTGGGAAACAATTATTGAAAACCAAAAAGCAAATAAAAGTTTAAATTTTGACTCGACGAGTAAGAATTACAAATTGATTATATAAAATAATGGTTCTTAGCAAGATATTTCTGTACATAAATGTAAAATGTATCCAAATACATGTAGCAGAAATATCCATGGATAAAAACAAGACCGACTTCAATAAAACATCGTGTTTACAAAGTCGTGTATACTGTGCCGTCTGTATAATATCTTCCCATTGAATTTCAGTATTCGTAAGATATCAATGCACAATGTTCACAGATGTAGAGGAATAAATGAAATTCATGTACAAGTATAGGAAGCTATCAGATTCTATCATTACGCAATTAAAAAAACCCGGTGTCATTTTTATACGATTTTTTTATGTTTTATGTTTTGAAAAGAGTTTTCAAAATTTAACTAAATCTGGTGTCAAAAAACAGATTTAGTGAATATTACCAATATAAACAATACATGTACGAAATTGTGTATAGATTCATAAGCACGACCAGTCAAGTGTTTGTGACATTTTGATGACTGTACGAGATGTACTTTTATCAGATAGAAACACTTCAGTAGTTGTGCTAAAGGAATATTCTTACCAATATGAAGAAAATGTTTAGAAAAATATAAACGCAATTTTGCTAAAGCTTAAACCAGATTAATCCGGACTAACAAGGTTTTACATTAGCTGTAGTGTTCACGTATGTATGATTCATTGAAATACGAAGATACATTTATTTGACCTTGTTAGTCCCGATATTCTGTAGCCCAGACGACTTGAATATTCGGATTACAACCCCTATTGTAACGGGATAGGAGAGCAGGTGGTCTCATATTACATATTTAGAAAATGAAGTATGTCACTTTGTGGGCGGTAAGGCCTAAATATGTTCTGGGTATTGCAGTGCATGCTGGACTGATAGAAAGCGTGTCGTGTGTGTGTGTAATTTAGTCGAGAGCTATGCAAGCAGAGACAGAGAATCAATCTAAAAGCTGAAAAATCCTGTTTTTACCTATTAAAATTGTAATATGTTCTTTTTGGGAAGTTGCAACTCATTTAGATATTGATTTTTGTAAAATCAGAACACATCGTTATGAAATGGGCGATTGTATACAGCAAAGATATAGGATGTTCCTTCACTTACATTTCCCCCATCTTTGTCAATAATTCATGCAAATATTGATGTATGTATACAAATATACCGGATTCAATTCACTATACATAGCGTCCATGAAATAAACAGATACAGATGTCTTATGAAAGTTTCACTTTCCAACAACTTTTATCTCGGAAATAAGCAATATACAAAAATCAACTTGCATCATAAAATTGTCAAAACACACTCTTAATGAATTAGGAAGGACAATTTCAATATTATACAAGTTAGGATACTTAAAATACCTTATGCATGTAAAATCAATTAATTTTGTAATGTTCATAGCTTTAAATGCAGTATATCCCTTATGCTATATAAGTTATAGCTCAGGTCCTATACAAGATATCTCTTACATCATAAGATATCTGAAATTATATAAAAGATATATCTTATGCTATGTAAGATATCCCTTATACGATGAGCGTTTCAATGTTGATAATCTGTCAGTGAATACATGTTAAGGCTGGTTTTCATAGGGTCATTTCAAAATATAATACACATTGAAAATCGTTCTTATTGTTATCATTCCCAACATTACGCTATTGTATTGAAGTACATTAAACAAAACTGAAATATACGGCAAAAGATATTTGTTCTTATTGGCATAAGAATCAGAAAATTAAGATTTACTGAAGGATTATATTACTAAGGCAGTATGACACCCGGAGATAACTCCTGTATGACATCAAGGTAAGTATCCTAACGAGATTCTCAAGCTGACCCTGAAGCTGACAAAGTTCAATCGTTCAATACCATATACATTATTACATCGTGACGTTTTTTACAGTTCCGTTATCACGCGATCGTTATTAAAGCCATTTTGAAATCTTGGGAAATCCCACAGTTTCAAACGGATTTGTCGATAAAGCTACGTTAAGGGGGAAATAACTGAATGATTTAAAACAAGGAACATAGATTTTACGGACTGGATTTCATTATAAAATTAAAAAAATAATCTTTACAAATGATACTTACGAAGATACAAACATCAGATCAGTCAGATGTTCAGGCGGAGCCATGTAACAGATGATTTTTTAATCAGATTGGACGATTCTCAAACTTAGTTTGTAATGTCCATTCCCTGTAATTGACAATATTAGTGAATCATGAATTTAAGAAATCCCAGCAAAGTACAGTTTCAATATACGGGGGTATACAGATATACGATAAAATTGGGG
>NW_018403789.1:118908-149988 GCF_002113885.1 Mizuhopecten yessoensis | reverse complement strand
GGGGGGGGGTTGAGTTGCATTGTATTCGTTTATAAATCTGTGATGCAGAATTTGGTGTCTTAGAAACTCACTGATTTGTGTATGTTTCCTTTTTGTACAGTAATCTTATTTCGGTTTTGTTTGTATAGTCAAGAATGTCTTTATATATTATGATTTCAATCAATTGATTATTGTATTTTGTAAATGCTTTTTCTTTAATAAATTGTTCCCGAAAGAATATTCGTGTTCACTAATGTTTTGTAATGGCATTCAACAATTTAAAATCATGCATACAAACTTATTGCATTCATGAACAATATTTATCTTCAATGATTATTTATCTTATTTATTTATTTTTCGAATTTATTACTTTCAGATCAACAAGAGAGGTTATCTCCCTTGATGCACAGGCCTGCCATAGATTACACAGAAATATATTACTTATCATAAAAATCATAATTTATTTCTCAAAATAACTATCATGATACATTCATAATTTGTTCAAAATTAACATTTACAAACAAGATTGTCGATAGGCGTTGGCCGTATTTCTAGTGTTCACGGGATGACTCCTGTTCGTAGCCTTATAGTCGGCTCACATGAAACTCCAGTTAAACTATAAATGAACATTTCTAACATGCACTTGTGAATTCGTAACGTCTTAATGTCAGTAATATGTTTTCGAACACACGTAAATCAAATCACAGTGTTTACACCATATTTAAGTTAAAGATTAAGCACTCAGACTGAACAGGGGTGTTACCCTAGTAACCCTGCAACACCCTTTTCTCTGTGTCCAAAAATAATCTGGACCAAGGTTGTTGAAATTTTCCTCTATTTCATATGGGATTTCCTTCTAATATCAACTATCCCTTGAACTATGGCTTCCCCTTGGCAGTAGTTTGAATATCTATACATGCCTAATTTTATTAAGACTATTCTCAATAATACTGGTATTAACAATATATGGACTAACCAAAAAAAGTGTAGTCAATAGAGATACCTTGAAATGTATTATCAAGAAGAGATTAATCGATCAATTTATCCAGAAATGGTATCATGACATAGATAGTTCTTATCATGGTAAAACCTTTTCAATTTTCAAAAACGAATGGAAATTTGAACCTTATTTGCTGAAGCTCTTCCCAGAAGAACGAAAAAAATAATGTAAATTTAGAATGTCCTTTTTAAGTCTGCCAATAGAAATAGGTCGATAGACAGGCGTCCCAAGACAGGAGCGAATGTGTCCCTTTTGTACAACAGATGAAGGTGACGAATTTGAAATACGACATAAATGCATTGCCAATTATTATCATATCAATCCAACTATTTTAAAAATGAAAATTAGGGTTTCTATTTGTAATTCTTCCTTGCTCAGCAAAATAAGCAAATTCTTATCTAAACTAGAAAAAATGTTAAATATATTATAATCATTTATCATGTATGCCATGTATGTTTTGCTATTCTATTCTATAATATTTACATTTGCATGGCATTGTCACCATATAGCCTGTCGTTGATGGGACTTTGATTACCATGCAGCACGAGACATAATTCTTAGCGTATTAATACAACACTGACCGGAACTACAATATCCAATGTAAATAAACATGACGGCTGCTGAAATATCGCTAGGCATTGTGAGATTTGACATTGTCATTGTAAATTTATGTGTAAAATAAAAAACACTTTTATTACAACGAAAACAAGACCAAGGTCTGCAATATCGTACAAAATGCACATCGGTTGAAATCACCAATGCCGGCAATGGAAACAATTTTAACGCTCATGCAATTTATCAAAAATATCGTCTGTTACACTGCACTGATCAACAGGGGTTCCTGAAATACACATATTTTATAGACCTACTGATATGAGTCAAAGCACACATAACGTTTCAAACATTTGTAATGAACCCCTGTGCTCCGTCGCAAGATCACTCACTTCAAACGCTATCAGTTTCACGCGTCTCGCAGCCACTGTTTCCTCAGTTTCTGACGACATGTCAAATAACGAGGCTGTTATAGAATCTACCGACTGTAGTCAGATTCCCATACAATCAACATATAAATTCACGTCTGGATTCTTCATAAAATGAGCAAAGCGAAAAGTTCGAATTAACTTCCTAAAATAACTCCCTCGTGGAGGGCAAGGTCGGATTTACGGTGTATGTATGCTAATATATGTATGTAGGTATGTGTGCTATTATATGTATGTATATATGCTATTATATGTGTGCTATTATATGTATGATATCATATATATGTATGCTATTATATGTATGCATGTATGCTGTTATATGTATGCATTTTTACTGTTATACGTATGCATGCATGCTGTTACATGNGAAAAAATGTTAAATATATTATAATCATTTATCATGTATGCCATGTATGTTTTGCTATTCTATTCTATAATATTTACATTTGCATGGCATTGTCACCATATAGCCTGTCGTTGATGGGACTTTGATTACCATGCAGCACGAGACATAATTCTTAGCGTATTAATACAACACTGACCGGAACTACAATATCCAATGTAAATAAACATGACGGCTGCTGAAATATCGCTAGGCATTGTGAGATTTGACATTGTCATTGTAAATTTATGTGTAAAATAAAAAACACTTTTATTACAACGAAAACAAGACCAAGGTCTGCAATATCGTACAAAATGCACATCGGTTGAAATCACCAATGCCGGCAATGGAAACAATTTTAACGCTCATGCAATTTATCAAAAATATCGTCTGTTACACTGCACTGATCAACAGGGGTTCCTGAAATACACATATTTTATAGACCTACTGATATGAGTCAAAGCACACATAACGTTTCAAACATTTGTAATGAACCCCTGTGCTCCGTCGCAAGATCACTCACTTCAAACGCTATCAGTTTCACGCGTCTCGCAGCCACTGTTTCCTCAGTTTCTGACGACATGTCAAATAACGAGGCTGTTATAGAATCTACCGACTGTAGTCAGATTCCCATACAATCAACATATAAATTCACGTCTGGATTCTTCATAAAATGAGCAAAGCGAAAAGTTCGAATTAACTTCCTAAAATAACTCCCTCGTGGAGGGCAAGGTCGGATTTACGGTGTATGTATGCTAATATATGTATGTAGGTATGTGTGCTATTATATGTATGTATATATGCTATTATATGTGTGCTATTATATGTATGATATCATATATATGTATGCTATTATATGTATGCATGTATGCTGTTATATGTATGCATTTTTACTGTTATACGTATGCATGCATGCTGTTACATGTATGTATGTATGCTATCATATGTATGTTTGTATGCTATTATATGTATCTATGATGTTATATGTATGTATGATATTATATGTATGTATGATACTATATGTATGCATGCTATGATTTGCTATGCTATGCCTAGTATGTATGCTTTGTATGTATGCATTTGCTTTAAAATGCACCAGTCTATCCAGTTGGTCTGCCATTATAAAATGTATCCGAAGTTGACC
This sequence comes from Mizuhopecten yessoensis, assembly GCF_002113885.1. Taxonomy (NCBI): domain Eukaryota; kingdom Metazoa; phylum Mollusca; class Bivalvia; order Pectinida; family Pectinidae; genus Mizuhopecten; species Mizuhopecten yessoensis. Next base: position 146,503 of record NW_018403789.1, on the reverse strand, counting down.
TCCTGTTACACACGTTTCAGGCAGTAACAATTTCTGCTCAAATTTAATTTATGGACCACAATAAAAGTTGTTTAATTGAATATTTTAATCGTGTTCTTGAAGATGGGGAAAAAGGCCGACATCTTCCGCAAAATGGCTGCTGCAGACTGGCTTCTGATAAGTCGAAATGTATGCATTGTCCAATATCCCTATGTAGAAGTGTGCAGTGTCACTACGAACACTACTGCGATCTGCGTTGATTTTTGTATTTGACAAAATGTCCTTGTTTGGTCGGGTCCTGATTGGTCGACATTTAGATATTGACCGATTTGGTATATAGATGTATTATGAAGGGTTGTCAACGGTTAGCCGGTTATCCGGCTACTCGGGCGAAAGACCACGAACCGGTTACCAAAATCCTTAACCGAAAAGTCGGACATTTACTTACCACCTTTGGGAGCCCCATGTTTCCCTGGCTTAGACCTACAAACAATCTGCATTTGTATAGCAGCGACCGAAATTGCATAGTTTTGTAATAAAAACAGTGTACAGGGATTACATGTTAGTGTTAATTTTGTACTCTAATCGCCAACACCATTAAAAATCTGAATTTTAAAAGGAAGCCAGAACACAAAGCTGTGATGTATCAACTCTCTGAGGTAGAACGCTCCATTACATGCGAAATGTAAAGATAATCTGACGAGTACACACTTCAATGAGCAAGCATGTCTTTAAATGTTTATCAAGCAAATTTTGTTCTATAGAATATTATTTCCCATATGATTTAGAGTACAGATAACTGTAATTGAATCCGTCTTACTGCATTCCGACATTCGTTGTCCATGAAAAATACTTTTCCTTTGATAACCTTGAAATACACGAGTAAACGATCATGCTATTTAACATATACATGTATGTTTGTGGTGTAAATGCGTTTTAGATAGAACATTTTTTATGTTTATTATTTGACTGCCAAATTGTTCGTTACAAAAGTAAGACCGGTTTGACAACCCTAGTATTATGGCATTGCGATCATGTTCTGATGCATCACTTGCGACTACTGTGGCTGTTTCGGCACCTTATAGTGTAATGGTTCCTGTTACGAGTATATATTGTTATACTTTAAAATAAAAAAAGGAAATGTATGTACCCTTCCAGAGCAATGATTTCACATCTGCTTTAGTACGTTCATGTTGTGTACAAATTTGTGTTCTTTGTTCTTTTCGCCAAAGAAAGGTGTCCTTTGTTAGATATGACTTGCATATTATTTCATATACGGTATATCTCGCGCAAATTGTCATGTGAGGTGGTAGATCCGATGGCAACACACTGTCGTCGTTCACTCAGATAAGACTGTATCCAGAAAAGTGCGGTATCAGTCACTCCATAAGAGTACTCCAGACGTTTATAAAGTATGCCATGGTTGATGACGTCAAATGCAGCTCACAAATCTAGCATAACAAGCACCGCTCTGCACTTGTTATCCAATGCAGAAGCTATGTCATTATGTACACGTAGGACGGCCGTCTCAGTTGTGTTCCACGCGGTAGGCCGATTGCAGGTTGTTTATGACAAAATAAATCAATATTTAATAGCCAAAATGTTGGCCTAAACTACATGAAATGCAGATTCATGCACATTATCAGGTGAATCTACAGAAAAGAACCCCCCCCCCCCCTAAACTTTGACAAGTTACCATTTTAAGGTCCTGACACAAACATCAACATTTTAACCAAAAAACTACATTTTAGCCATTTTGTTTTTACAGAATTTAATAACACTCGCTCCGCTCGGCCATCATGAAATATAAATACTCTACGTCATAAAATATAACCTTGAATATTACAAATTCAGAAAACTATTCTATGCCTCACTCGATCTGTTTGTCAATGGAAATAATGTCCGATAAATTCTTGCTTTCTAAGCTCGGGAGAGCTTGAAATAGTTTAGAATTACATCTTCAGAAAAAAAATGCCCTCACTCCGCTCGGCGGGGAAATTATAAATGTCCAAATCTCAGAAAAGGGAATAAAGGGGAAGTTCTATCTTTATATTTTTTGGTTGCAAAAGAAGTATACATGTAGAACTGACATGACAATGCTTATTTATAAGTTCTAGATAAGGGCAAAAATCTGTCTTTTTCTGAGTTAAAAATTTTGGGCAACACCCAAAAATAATTCCTGCACAATGAAAAGTATCCAGACATTTCTTTTGAAAGTCTATTCAAATCAACACAACTTTATATGCTATTGTTAATGTTGTCAGTTCACTTTCCAAAATAATAAGCTATATTTAGGATTTAACTATGTAAGAACAAATGTTTACAACAAGTCTAAAAACTTTAGTTTACAGTGATTGTTTATATATTTATTTTGGATTTTTACTCGTGACTATGTATTGAACTAATTGTCAAAAATTAAGTAATCATTTGCCCAATCATGTCGTCAACAAGCACATTGACCTATTGTCTGAAACAACTGACGGTTACCTTTTAAAACAGGTCACCTAGCTTCAACAATATTTGTATCGCTTCGAAACACACATACACACCAACGCATTATGAAAACGAATACGTTTTCGCAGTTTTGCCGGATATATAGAGATATGTTGTAACAAGCATGATTGAGGGTAGGCAATCACCGCATTGAGATGGGTGTCATGAGTTACGCAATAGTATTAACGTTTGTCGCAATAAGCATGCATTTATCTGATCTGTTAAATTTCACGCTTGATTTTACTTCTAAACCTTTTTATTCTACACCTTTAAAGACACATTTAACAGTAAAAAGACACACAAATAATTTCATCAACAAGTCGAAAAATAGCAACTGTATTTATATTTATTGATATACGGTATAGTTATTACTATAAATACCGTGTTCGAAAGTCTGATAATGAGCATACGAGCTTTTATCTGATATTTCAAACACCTTGAATAGAAATCAAAAATTCATGATATTTACACATAACAACTGGTATAATGAGTTATATTCTTTCTTAAGTATTATACAAATTTCAAAATTTAATGATATCAAGCACACATTTAATATGTAAGCAAAATTTCCTTAATCAAGGTCTGCAATAGGAAAATTGTCTGCTGTGTGTAAATTGTAAATACCTATAAATGTCTCATAACTACAGTGTGGTCTCATATGGACATCGGATCCGAACAAACAAATGTCTGTTGGATGTGTATCAAACCATAGCGACAGTGTGAAAAACTATCCAGCGCCCATATGAGACCACACTGTCGTTACGAGACATTTATATATATTTAAAATTCACAACGTAAATTGGATCAAAGCATCTTTTTTTTTATATACAGATACTTGATTTTTCACTCCATTGGTATTTCTGCAATGCCCGTATGCATCTTAAGTGCTGTGATACAGATCGTCGATTTGCAAAGACGATTACCTCTTATTGCCTCTTGACAGAGTGACAATGATTCAAATGACTTTCCAACATCCTGTGTGTGAATAAATTACAGAAATGGTTGTATTTGTACTTCATTTTACACTGATTACCTCCCGACTGAGGTAGATACAACGTTAATACGGTGCATGCAGCAATCCATGCAGTATAGCCGAACACAACCTACATAATGTATTTCACTGTCTTCAAACTACTTTGTAGTTACAAATGTGCAAATAAACGTTTGAATTTGAATTTGTAATCACAATAGGGGATCCATACACTCAAACCGAACACACCCTATATATGTAATCACAATGCGGGATACACACAGTCAACCCGACACAGACTATGAAGTCACAATGTGGAGAACACAGACTATGGAATCACAATGTGGGATCAACACATTAAAACCGAACACGGACTCTGTAAACACAATGGGGGGATCCACACAGTCAATCCAAACACAGACTATGTCATCACGATATGGGAACCCCATAATCACAACGGGGGATCCACACAGTCAAGCCGAACACAGACTCTGTAATAAGAATGTCGGATCCACACAGTCAAGCCGAACACTGACTATGTATCCTAATAGGGGATCCACACAGTCAAGCCAAACACAGACTCTGTAATCACGATATGGGATCCACAGTCTCATGCCGAACACTGACTCTGTAATCACAAAGATGGATCCACACAGTCAAGCCGAACACAGAAGATGTGATCACGATATGGAATCAACACAGTCAAGCCAAACACAGACTCTGTAATCACAAAGAGGGAACCACACGGTCAAGCCAAACACAGACTCTGTAATCACAAAGAGGGAACCACACGGTCAAGCCGAACACAGACTCTGTAATCACAAAGAGGGAACCACACGGTCAAGCCGAATACAGACTCTGTAATCACAAAGAGGGAACCACACAGTCAAGCCGAACACAGACTCTGTAATCACAAAGAGGGAACCACACAGTCAAGCCGAACACAGACTCTGTAATCACAAAGAGGGAACCACACAGTCAAGCCGAACACAGACTCTGTAATCACAAAGAGGGAACCACACAGTCAAGCCGAACACAGACTCTGTAATCACAAAGAGGGAACCACACAGTCAAGCCGAACACAGACTCTGTAATCACAAAGAGGGAACCACACAGTCAAGCCGAACACAGACTCTGTAATCACAAAGAGGGAACCACACAGTCAAGCCGAACACAGACTCTGTAATCACAAAGAGGGAACCACACAGTCAAGCCGAACACAGACTCTGTAATCACAAAGAGGGAACCACACAGTCAAGCCGAACACAGACTCTGTAATCACAAAGAGGGAACCACACAGTCAAGCCGAACACAGACTCTGTAATCACAAAGAGGGAACCACACAGTCAAGCCGAACACAGACTCTGTAATCACAAAGAGGGAACCACACAGTCAAGCCGAACACAGACTCTGTAATCACAAAGAGGGAACCACACAGTCAAGCCGAACACAGACTCTGTAATCACAAAGAGGGAACCACACAGTCAAGCCGAACACAGACTCTGTAATCACAAAGAGGGAACCACACAGTCAAGCCGAACACAGACTCTGTAATCACAAAGAGGGAACCACACAGTCAAGCCGAACACAGACTCTGTAATCACAAAGAGGGAACCACACAGTCAAGCCGAACACAGACTCTGTAATCACAAAGAGGGAACCACACAGTCAAGCCGAACACAGACTCTGTAATCACAAAGAGGGAACCACACAGTCAAGCCGAACACAGACTCTGTAATCACAAAGAGGGAACCACACAGTCAAGCCGAACACAGACTCTGTAATCACAAAGAGGGAACCACACAGTCAAGCCGAACACAGACTCTGTAATCACAAAGAGGGAACCACACAGTCAAGCCGAACACAGACTCTGTAATCACAAAGAGGGAACCACACAGTCAAGCCGAACACAGACTCTGTAATCACAAAGAGGGAACCACACAGTCAAGCCGAACACAGACTCTGTAATCACAAAGAGGGAACCACACAGTCAAGCCGAACACAGACTCTGTAATCACAAAGAGGGAACCACACAGTCAAGCCGAACACAGACTCTGTAATCACAAAGAGGGAACCACACAGTCAAGCCGAACACAGACTCTGTAATCACAAAGAGGGAACCACACAGTCAAGCCGAACACAGACTCTGTAATCACAAAGAGGGAACCACACAGTCAAGCCGAACACAGACTCTGTAATCACAAAGAGGGAACCACACAGTCAAGCCGAACACAGACTCTGTAATCACAAAGAGGGAACCACACAGTCAAGCCGAACACAGACTCTGTAATCACAAAGAGGGAACCACACAGTCAAGCCGAACACAGACTCTGTAATCACAAAGAGGGAACCACACAGTCAAGCCGAACACAGACTCTGTAATCACAAAGAGGGAACCACACAGTCAAGCCGAACACAGACTCTGTAATCACAATGAGGGAACCACACAGTCAAGCCGAACACAGACTCTGTAATCACAAAGAGGGAACCACACAGTCAAGCCGAACACAGACTCTGTAATCACAAAGAGGGAACCACACAGTCAAGCCGAACACAGACTCTGTAATCACAAAGAGGGAACCACACAGTCAAGCCGAACACAGACTCTGTAATCACAAAGAGGGAACCACACAGTCAAGCCGAACACAGACTCTGTAATCACAAAGAGGGAACCACACAGTCAAGCCGAACACAGACTCTGTAATCACAAAGAGGGAACCACACAGTCAAGCCGAACACAGACTCTGTAATCACAAAGAGGGAACCACACAGTCAAGCCGAACACAGACTCTGTAATCACAAAGAGGGAACCACACAGTCAAGCCGAACACAGACTCTGTAATCACAAAGAGGGAACCACACAGTCAAGCCGAACACAGACTCTGTAATCACAATGTGGGATCCACACAGTCAAGCCGAACACAGACTCTGTAATCACAAAGAGGGAACCACACAGTCAAGCCGAACACAGACTCTGTAATCACAAAGAGGGAACCACACAGTCAAGCCGAACACAGACTCTGTAATCACAAAGAGGGAACCACACAGTCAAGCCGAACACAGACTCTGTAATCACAAAGAGGGAACCACACAGTCAAGCCGAACACAGACTCTGTAATCACAAAGAGGGAACCACACAGTCAAGCCGAACACAGACTCTGTAATCACAATGTCGGATCCACACAGTCAAGCTGAAAACAGACTATGTAATCACAAAGAGGGAACCACACAGTCAAGCCGAACACAGACTCTGTAATCACAAAGAGGGAACCACACAGTCAAGCCGAACACAGACTTTGTAATCACTATGGGAGACCATACAGCCAAGCCTAACACTGACCATGCTATCACAATGTGGGGTATCAATAGCAAGATGTCATTCGTGAAGAATAAAGAGGAAATTGGATTGAAAAGGAAAAAAGTAACTGAAGACCAGCAATTTTGTTTTGTTTGATGTGAAATCAAACACTTTTAAACTGATGGAAACATTTAACTTACATTGTAATACTGTGGATAAAGAAGAATCATACCATGTAACTGAAAAGCTGCATTTGAAAAGACATTCGTCAATGTTATTAAACTAAGGTAATATCCGATAAATTGAGATATGAAAATGTTTGACGACGCAGACCTAAATTGCGATACGGTCCTTTGCTTGTATATTGGATTTGATATGAAAATGCGGTGGGAGTAGCTGCTGTAGAATTTTTAAATCAATGACAGTTTAAAATATAAAATATATGCTCAGTGAGTATTAATTTTAGCATTATTTGCTGAGGGTGGAGCTGAGCGGAAGAACAAGGATTCTTAAGTGGCAGGTCCCCCTCGGCATTACCACACACATATAGGTGGGATATACTTCGCTGTATCTTTCGCTGTAATTTACATCGTTGTAAACCTTTTTAGCTTTTGAAGATGTCTTGATTGTATTTCATTTACTTATTTATAATGTTCATCCGGTTGCGCATAAAATGATAAAAGTCCATTATTTACACATTGATGAGTTGTGGCGGTGTATAGGTAATGTTGCTCACACATTATAAATTGACTAAACAGTTCTCTCTCTATATTTACACACGTATATTTACACACGTACTGTATAAAGTTCGCACTTGTTGATTTGGTCTCAAATGATCAGTAAAAGTTCACATAATTAAAAAACACACATGTGGTGTCCATGGTACTTATTGTAAAAAGAGGCCCGGAATTTGGACCTGTTGGTAATGTTATGGTTGTTCAGTAATGTTTTAAAGCTGTTAAGGTTCATTGCTGTAGCAATCACTTCTGGTAGACTGTTCCATATTGTTATCGTTCTATTGCAGAAGATATTATTGTTTAGTTCCAGGCGAAACGGTTTCTTGAACAGCTTTTTTGGATGCCTTCTGGTCCCCATATTTGATGCCGGTTTAAACATATGTTCATGGTCTACATGGTCGATATTATTTAGGATCTAATAAATTTTGATGAGGTCGGCCCTTCCTATCTATATTCGAGTGTAGGCAGTCCCAGTTTTCGCAGCCTTTCATCATAAGGTAGATTTGATATATTTTTGATCCGTTTTTTAGCCCTTCTTTGCACGTTTTCGATGGAGATTTTGTCTTTGATAAAGATTGGGGACCAAAAAGGTGTTCCATACTCTAAATGTGGTCTGACTTGTGATTTGTACAATAGAGTAAACATAACTGAGTCCATATATGTGAAAGTACGGAAGATAGTAACCAGGATTCTGTTAGCTTTTGTAATTGTTATGTTGACATGGTCTGAAAATCTCAGTTTATTGTCTATGGTGACGCCAAGATATCCTTCTCGTTTTCTACTTTCATCATTTCTGTTGTACTATCTGGAAAATGTAGATTATAGTTGTGGTTACCTCCCCTGAATTTTCAAATTTCCATGTGTTTACACTTGTAGATGTTTAATTTCATTAACCAGTCGTCTCTCCACTTGCATATGTTGTCTTTGTTGTCCTGAAGAAGTTTACGGTCTACGCTGTTGGAGATTTTTGAATATGATTTTGTGTCGTCTGCAACAAGATTGATGGTACAATTTATGACTTCAGGCATGTCATTGACATATAGTAAAAATATAATCGGTCCTAAAACGCTGGTGACTGGCTTACTTTTTGAGAAATTTCCATTTATTACCACTTCTTGATTCATGTCAATTAGGAAATCCTGTATCCATGCTAGTACTTTCCCTTGTATTCCATAGTACTGGAGTTTGTATAGCAGTAGACGATGGGAGACTTTGTCAAAGGCCTTAGCAAAGTCCAAATATATCACGTCGATATGTTTACCTTGGTCTAGGGTTTGTGTCCAGTCTTCAAGGACTTCTAGGAGTTGTGTAGTACATGATCGTCCAGGTCTAAAGCCATGCTGATGCTTTGAGAAGAGGTCGTTCCTATTCATATGGTCTAATATTTCATTTCTTATAATCCGTTGGAGAATTTTGCACGGAACTGAAGTAAGCTAATGACGTAATCTCTCTTCCGAGTATAACACCAAACGTCATAATGATATAAAGACCAACTATGATAGCCTGCGGTATGTCAAGTGCAGGAGGTACTATTCAGGAAATTCACATATTTCCAGCGGGATCAATAATAATAATAAATGCACCTATAAAGGATCCCTGTCACATTGCCCTGTATGCACTGTAGTTTTCTACATTTTGATATAACTAGTAGCAAAGTGGAGCAAGGACACTTCTGTTGACCAGATAGCTCAATCAGATTGAGCGATTGTATAACAATCTTAAATCAAGGATTGGAATCCCGCTCTAGCCCCGCTGTACGTCCTGAACACTGTTGTTGATTTATTTTTTGTTTATTTCATATCTATTATTTGTTGTTGTTGAAAACAGTGCTACTTGTTTTAAAAACGAATCAATAAGCTTAACAATAGAGGTCTTAACTTAGATACTTATTGATTTATTAAATTAACAGCTACTCCTTAGGTTACAACTATTGATTGAACATATTGAAGTTTTTAAGGGATATGTTTAAGTCTATAATCGTGATACCCGGTATTGTGTATGATGTGGTTTGCATTGAGTTCATGAACCAAGAATTTACGAGCTGTGTGATTTGTGTCCGGACAGGAGATCGATGACTTTTGTCATGCTTTCGATTGGGTAAGTTCATTTACATCTATTGCTTGTCGTTTAACCAATTATCAGTGATAATCCGTTTTTACAATGTCCATATTGTATGACCCCGCTAAAGTAACTATAACATAGTTATATCATAGGTACTGGTAGCTTTTTTTTTTTTAGATATAGAAATCAGCATGTAAACTAAGTGAAATACAATACTTGTCATGTGATCAAAGGATAAGAATGTTAAAATATTGGTAAATGTTCCGTTTGGGTCCCCGCCCTAGCCCCTGGGGATGGGGCAGGAATTCAAATTTTACAATGTAATACCCTAATCTACCAAAGATGATTCTGACCAAGTTTGAATAATTTTCTGCTGACAATGGATAGAATATACCCAAAAGTGGTATTTCCCTATATAAACTATTGTAAACTTTACCCCCTCCCAAAGGGATAACGGATAGCTCGGGGGTCCTGCAACTTACAATTTAAATAAAGCCCCTGATGATCTTTCCATCCATGCAGAGAAAATGACTGTAGTACCTCTGAGTCTGGAGAAGAAGATTTTTGAAATATTGGTTAATTTTCCCTTTGGGGCCCCACCCTGGCCCCTAGGGTTTGGGTAAGAATCCCAATTTTACAATTTGAAACCAATTTCACCAAGTAAGAATAATTTCCTACAGAAAATGTCAAAATATACCCAAAAGTGTTGTTTCCCTATATAAACTATAGTAAACTTTACCCCCTCCCAAAGGGATAACGGATAGCTCGGGGGTCCTGCAACTTACAATTTAAATAAAGCCCCTGATGATCTTTCCATCCATGCAGAGAAATTGACTGTAGTACCTCTGAGTCTGGAGGAGAAGACTTTTGAAATATTGATTAATTTGGTCCCCACCCTGGCCTCATGGGTTGGGGTAGGAACTCCATTTACCAAGGATGATTCTGACCAGGTTTGAAAAGAATCCATCTACTGGTTCTCGAGAAGAAGGTGAAAATGTAAAAAAAAAAAATACGCACGACGGACGACGCACGACGACGCACGGAAAGTGATCGGAATAGGTCACTTGAGCAAAGCTCAGGTGCCCTAAAAATATATCAAACTCAGCAAAATTTACTTAAATCAGTAGTAAAACACGATAAAGTCAATATGGGTACTCTACAAGTAGTGTGTTTGTAGGCAAGACTCGGTTCTGATATTAATTTTGCAGTTGTATTATTTNAAAGTAATACCAATAGCTGGCGGCTAACGCCTTAGCTAAAAACCTGGACTGGCATATGATACCATCTAAAAGCTGAATACATGATTTAAGCTCCACCAAAATATCGTACAACCGTGACCGTTTGCATGATTAACCAAGCGTTTAAGTTCAGACATAGAAACAGTGCCGCACGCCATTTAAACAAAAGCATACCTGTAGCTGAGGATTCATAGACGTCATGAGAGGTTTTCGTATCACACTCAGGACAACACTTGGTATATCATTCTTGGTTCTTATTTGGCTGGTGGTCTTGCACGTAGGTAAGTAACAACATACTTGTGTTTTATAATTGTACTGTGCATATATCTGGGATAGTTTTGACATGCAATTCCGACGTTTTCTGCTATTTTCTGGTATGATTGCTTATAAAAATGTAATTAATTTTACATTTATGTAAATACTTAAGTATCTGTACCCAACATTTACCATAACAAACTTATTCTTCCGTCGCTTTATTTGAATCTGAACAAACAATGATTGCCTTTGAATGCAGCGAATAGAAGATACCGTTATGATTGATCAATACCAAAAGAGATATTTTTACACTGTGAAAATATCACTTTTGATATTTGTCACAGTGTGAAAGATATCAGTTTTATCAAGTTGATAGAATCCGATTTTTCACTGGCAAAAATGTTATAAATATATATGTTACCTGATGAGGATATACACTTTGCATATCTTCACTCGATATATAATGATATTATCTATCTTTAACAAATATCAACTTTAATTTAAAACCTTATAATTTCAAATGAAAACAATTAAAGAATGATAAATCACTATCGTTCAGTTGTACATAGTGTAATAACAGTAAAATCAGTTGTAAACACATTATCAGTGTGATGTGCAGGTGTGTGATTAGCTTATGACCTACATTTCAAAGTCAAAGAATGCAAAAGTGTCATTTTGTATGGTTATTTTTAAAATTATAATTCACCCCTTATCTGTACACCGATATCGGCTAACAAAGCCCTACCAGCATGTTTAAAGACAAAAGATTTCTTCTAGGTCTATAGGACCCGGTTAACACTATATTCGAGGTTTGTCGAGAGTAAGAGGAATGTATATACCAGTATTCAGGTCCACGTTCATAGACAAAGACCTAGATAGTGTCTCGCAAGTCTTTTTTACTGAAACATATTTACCTAAGGATTCGAGGATTATGGCGTTTTTCCGAACCAAACGCGTACTCATGTTTGCCGTATTCACATTAAGTCTGGTGTCGCTGGGTTTCCTCTACATCGGTGAGTTACTATAAGTATAATAATGTGTTTAAGTAACGCGTTTTGCTATTTAACGGTTAATTGTCAGCAAAAATCAACATATTTGAATTACCCTGAGAGTATTTTAGTGACAAATTAATGGTATCAGAAATGGGCTTGGTAGCTTGGAAATAACAGAATATCTCCATTTGACAGAGCGTCCTCCATAGGGTCACTTTCAAAAAAGGCGCACTAGTTTTAGTGCAAACTTCAAGCGATGTTTTATTGTATACCGGTGAATTCCCATATGCTTTCAGCTAACGATTAGACAGATTATTTATTAATTTTTGCCACTGCACCGACACAAATGTCGACATTGACCTTAATGAAACAGTTGTTTTTTTTACAAAAGGGTGATTTGTCAACTTTTTTCCCCAACAAGGTCGGTTTGTCACGTAACTGAATGTCATAACACATTGAAAGTCAGACGAAGGCAATTTTTTTAGGGATTTTACACCAGTATGTAACAGTATTTGAAATAGCACCTGTCCCCTTTCGCTGTATTGTAATTAGTTTTGGGAACGTTTTAGTCGTTGTTTTTCATTCTGTAAATGTTCAGTACTACTGACATGACCTGATAGACAATACAGCTATATGGTGTAGTAAGTTGTTTACTGTTGATCTTCAGTACTACCCGTGTTTCCTAATAGACAACACAGCTCTATGGTACAGTAAGTTGTTTACTGTTGATCTTCAGTACTAATGATGTGTCCTAATAGACAATACAGCTATATGGTCAGTAAGTTGTTTACTGTTGATATTCAGTACTACCCATGTGTCCTAAGAGACAATTCAGCTTTATGGTACAGTAAGTTGTTTACTGTTGATCTTCAGTACTACCCATGTGTCCTAATAGACAATACAGCTATATGGTACAGTAAGTTGTTTACTGTTGATCCTCAGTACTACCCATGTGTCCTAATAGACAATTCAGCTAGATGGTACAGTAAGTTGTTTACTGTTGATCCTCAGTACTACCCATGTGTCCTAATAGACAACACAGCTATATGGTACAGTAAGCTGTTTACTATTGATCTTCAGTACTAATGATGTGTCCTAATAGACAATACAGCTCTATGGTACAGTAAGTTGTTTACTGTTGATCTTCAGTATAACCCATGTGTCCTAATAGACAATACAGCTATATGGTACAGTTAGTTGTTTACTGTTGATCTTCAGTACTACCCATGTGTCCTAATAGACAACACAGCTATATGGTACAGTAAGTTGTTTACTGTTGATCTTCAGTACTAATGATGTGTCCTAATATACAATACAGCTCTAGCTCTATGGTCAGTAAGTTGTTTACTGTTGATCTAAAGTACTAATGATGTGTCCTAATAGACAACAGCTATATGGTACAGTAAGTTGTCTCCTCTGTCAACAATTTGGCTAAATCATTTACGTGAATATGAGTCTTGCTAGGCTATGGATTCCTCAGAATGAATAAACCCTAAGCCCCTTTTCATGTACCGAAGATATATGTTTTCCTTATTTACTTTCTTAGCGCCACCACTCTGCTTTCTAGCAGAGTATACCCTTCTTAAATTAACGATTGAAGTTGGCGTGGTCTAGCGATGCTTCGGGCCTAATTTAATTAATATCACTTTGAGTACACTGGAGGAGTAGTCTTTTAAATCTTTAACTCTAACATCCGTTTTGTCTCTGCTCTGTAACCTAATTGGACCAAAGACTTCTTTATTATATTAATAATTCAAACAAATATAGCTTTATTTCAACATGAATTGAGATAGTTGTCTTTTAAAGATTTATAACTATTTTCCACATTGGGTCCCTACCCTCCCCAAATAATGAGGAGAACACTCTTGATATACATAAAGTTCAGCTCCCCTTGCAGTGATGTCACATTTTATCTAAAATATTATCACAAGTAAAGGAAGAGATGTAGGTATAAATAGACGAACGGTCGATGGACGCCGTGCCATGACATAAGATCAAATTGGCATTTTGAGTAGCTATAGGTGACCTCTAAATCCAAATACAGTTATACTAAAGCATTAAAACGCGATATATAGATATAGGTGATAGCCTTCATGTTACATTTGAAAAGAGTATGTCAGTTATATGTTATATCACATGCTATCCTTGTATACCTTTGCATTGAAAAAAAATACGATTATCAGGCGACCATCGAGATAACAACCTTTTAGTCAATGATGACCGTAGAATATTAAAGAAATAATAATGAAATTAAACTAAATTAACAAAGAAGTATTTTAGATATCGACCAAATGTCAATATCACTTATAAAAGACGGCTTGAACACACATTGACGTGAAAGGGCTTATACAGGAAAATATACTTACGGGTGTATGTGATGAAAATTAAAAACAAAAACAATGAAAATAGTCAAATTCTAAACCAGAATCGATCGAGTTTGTATCGATATCCAATCGAACGTCATTCTCTGTCGCTTTATGCTTGTTAAAATGTAAATAATATATAATTTACATTAACTTCTCTCATATTCATAAACTCAATGATAAAAAGTTCTTTACGGATCAAAGCATAAATATGTCACTAAAATTCATCGCAGGTCAACCATCTGAAAGTCGTAAACAACCAAATAAAGAAGAACATATTTTGTCACCTCGATGTATGATTGAACTACAGTATCGTCACATAATGTCAAAACAGTTACGTGATAGTTTTAGTGCTTTTTAATGTTATACGCATGATAATTCCATAAATACGGAAGAGTTTTAACTTTCCACATATCTTTAAAGTCTTGTGTATATAGCCTTTTACACCCCACGCATATATTTTGAACAATGATCAATGGAGTAATACCTTTACATGGCGAGGAAAATATGCAAATATTAACAGACCACTTCTTCAGTACGAGGAAAGGATTTGCACCAAAATGGATTTCGAAGATAAGTTACACGATTGGACTGGATTTTGTATAAACAGTATGTGGCACCCTTGAGGCAAAGGCCTTGGTCCCAATGTGAATGAACGTATGTTCAATCTTTAATGGGTCTTAAATCAAATGGTCTAAAGCTTTCACTTTGCCAATAGACATTTATTATGCGGAAGCAAAAACTGATGTACCATGAGGTTAAAAATACAGGTTCCAAAAGTTTTCCAGAAATATCTTGCATTTGAAGGTCGCAAAGTCACATATGTATGTGAACTTGTCCAAGTACATTATCGACGAGTTCATTGAAAATATGAAGTGATAGATTTATGTGTAATTTAACTTACACGATCCTTAATATATGTCGACAAAACTAGTTCCTAGAAAATACATTGCGACCTGTTCAGTTACGAACTTAATTTTTTTAGCTACTATCTGATATTTTCATTAATTATGCCGATATAGATAGAAACGACAACAAAGGATGCAAACATATTGTAGTAGTTATGGCAAATGTTAAAGCATATTGACTTTATCATTACTATTATAACAGAATAAGACGAAATGAAAATAGCAAATAACGATATTAAACTGATCAGAAAGCTCTGAGCATGCATGCATTACCATTGAAATACTGAGCGAGGACGTATATGTAGGTCGCCTTTTGTTGTTGCTTTTGAAGAGATCTTTACATGATGACAATGAAGACCCTGAATTGAAACTAGAATATGAAAATATTTGCTGATAATTAGTTGCGAGCAGGTCTATTATGTGTATCGTGAAGATGACTTAATTCCCCTTTTTTCAACTTAAAAACAATTCTTTGGAATGTTTTTAATTGAAAATGTGATGATGTGAAATCCAAAACGAAAATAATAAAAAATCTTTTTTATTCGGAATTCCTCGGAACAGTTTAAAATGTGTTGCGTTTGCCGCATATCCCACCGACGTGGTTCATTTTGTCTTTTGCTGAACGTAGCACAATGGGTTTTGTTGTTAACTGCACAAACATATGTAGTAAACATGTTTAAACAAGATTTCTTGATGTTTGTATAGAAAATTTCTATAATTTATTTTAAAAATCAATATCTAAAGCAAATAGAAGCAATGCCGTGCTGGTATACATAATGCGAGTCACCTGCAATGCCATAGTCAATTTAAAGTGGTCGGGATTCGGTGCGCGTTGTGTATATGTCAACATTGGTAGCCTTAATGCATTTTCTCAAGGTGTGTGATTAGACATGCTTAAAAATGTCATCTGTCATCAGTTGTGTAGTTAATTAAACATATCAGGTGAGTTTGTGTAGGTAGCAATGATGAAAGCAGTGAATAGAAAGTGCCGTTGGTCAACACAAAATATGATATCTTCACACTGTACAGATATCGCTTTTGATATATGTCACAGTGTTAAAGATATTAAGTTCATAAATTATCTGCCATAAATGAAATGGAATAGCATTTATTGCATTTTTACCTCTTATATATTATAATGTATACCTTCACATGTTTACAACTGGTGTATTGGAATGTATCAATTTGCTGTGAAGATACCTTTCCATGTGATAATATATGGTCCAATATTCAGAAAATTGTTTTCCATTTACTGCATACAAACGCGCATTTGTTTCTGTTTAAGTTGCAGATGAAGCGACTGTACCATACTTTACGCCATTGCTGTTGTGCGTCTTTGGAGCATGCACTAGATTCACAGTGTAAATATATATAACTAGTAACAATCCTGCAAGCAAATCATACCAAGTAATAGCAGAAACCGGTAGATATGCTTTTTGTTGCCAATTCAAAATGGCGCGCAGTCTTGTTGTCAAGCGAGACGTCAATTCAAAAATAACTTACTATATTTATACAGGTAACTTTCTAAGTCGACCAGACCGCTTGAGACGAATGCCGCACTGGTCAAACTTTGGTCGAACAGGAGAACGTATGGTCGTAGATGAACCTCTCTTAAATACTGCAACGGAACCACCTTTGATCCTGGGAAGGGTAGGCATATTAGCATTATTAGTAAAGGTTGAATTTTAGAGATATATATATTTGAATAAACAGCAGTATGTTAAGGATGTGATTGAAAGTCTGAAATAGATGTGCGTAAGGATTTAAAGGTTGTGTTATTGATAATGCTAAGTCATAATATTTAATGAAAATGTTTCAATAGCTGGACTCTATTTTATAGAATTTTCATCACATGCAGTACGGATTGAGTGAAGAACACGAGAAGAGGAGGAATACTATTGAACGTGTATGTGACAAAAGTACACACGGCTATTACGGAAGGTCAGACGGATCTAAATTGGCAAAAAAGCTGGTAATCGATCATCGTCACCGTATCGTCTATTGTGCTGTTCAAAAAACTGGCTCAACATTTTTGAGAAGCCTTTTGGGTATCGTAAAAACAAGTGAGAAGAGTGATTTGGACTCTCGATGGATACACAACAAAAGGAAAAACATGACCGACTTAACGAATTTTCATTATATTCTAACAAAATCATGTAAGATGATGTTCACACGTGACCCATATCAGAGGCTGTTTTCGGGATATGTGGATAAACTCTTTACCGTAAATACAATGTACTGGAAAACGACTGGAACTTACATAAAAAATAAACTTCTGAATCGTGACCAAGAACCGCAAACACACTGTGGACACGGTATAACATTTCCGCAATTCATAAACTACATTATCGAATCGGAGAAAACGGGCGTGCATACGGATCCACACTTCACGCCAATTTACGAACACTGTAGGCCGTGTCAGATATCTTATGACTTTATAGGGAAGATGGAAACATTTACGAATGATTCGTTAACTTTGTTGAATGCTTGGAACAAACTTTATGGCATCAATGTTACATACGATGATTTTGAAGCAGAAACGGCATTAAGCAGAGCCATTGGACACACAGGGCGTCTATACAACATGCGAAACGGATTAGAGAAATGCATTTCATTTTATTCCGGTATGCAACGAATATGGAAAGACCTTCAAATTCGAGGTATTTTAACGAAACGTGCAAAACTTCCGTTTACAGAGTCAGAGGCGAACAATGTGAACAGAACGCAGCTGGTGGATATTTTGACTAAAGCAATTCAGAAAAGTAGCATGGATCGAACAGCGCTTCGTCAACAGCAGACAGAGGCTATGATACAGGCCTACAGACAGGTTCCTGTGAAAGACCTGCTTAGGCTCAGGGAAGTGGTGAGGCCCGACTGTGAATTATTCGGGTACGAAGTGGCTCCTAATTACATTTTTAACCGCAGAGATTCGTCACACAAGTTGAGTTCCTTTAAATATTTCAAAATTGACGAATGATTGTATTGGTTGTCCGTGCATCGTCCTGTCTTTTATCTTGTATTATTTGGTCGTGGGATAAGTTGTCTAGCTCTTTACTTGGAATGAAGTACAGTGTTTGTTTTGAATGTATTTGATCTGAAGCATTCCTGGCCAGGGGTTCAAAACAAACGAAGAACATTGCCATCCCTTGAGACGTGCCACAAATGTGATAAGCCAATGAAGGAAATTCAACGATTTATAAGTGATCATTGTCGCTTTAACGGTACAAGTGTAACGCCCTATCCGTACTGACGTGACGTGAACATACAAAAGGAATAAAGTTCACATATTTATTATTTCCACGGCCTAATAACTATAATCCAAATCGTGTATAAATTCAAGGTATTTCACTCCATCATTCACACTATCGTCCGGACGCATCACACTACAAATGTACACATACAGTCCCCGATCCAGTTACGAACTATCTAATCATATGTAAATCCTAAAGCCACGCACGGAACAAAGCTATAAACAAACAGTAAACTCCCAAACTGACACTGTAAAACAACTGTAAAGCTCCATATATACGGCACCTAGTGTTTATAGGCACTATAATTAGCCATCATCCCGACCTTTAACCTTTGCTGGTGCCACGCGCGTGGACAGTATCGATTGCTTGACCATCATATCTACTTTGACTACTGTACTGTACACACGGTCCCCTTGACCTGCACCAACCATATCCTGTATATACACACACATCGTATACATGTACCGTTATAAACACCTTACCACAATTAGTCCACATTATAACTTTCAGCACTATCAATCCTCTTATTCACTACACTACCTTTTAACCTCATTTAAACAGAAGTATCTTACTACTATTTGACAACTATATTATCATAATATATAAAAATATATATTCATCTCCTCATTCCCCATATGTGATAAATGTGTTCCAGACATACGCATTGAATATCTTACAGTACTTTTCTCTTCGGGTTTTTTTTTTTTTTTTTTTTAATATATACACTTTACATATATATAACCTATACTTAACATATTATATCTTCTCATCTCATACATTACCCAACATGTACATATAAGTATGATACTATTACTGTTAACATCAGTAGAATATCCTAACATTCTGTATCACGCAATCAACGTTAACGTCATCACACTATCACGTTTCAACTCTAAGATTTCTTCATCCTCCATTCACTCTAGATTCGAGATAGCCGATGACATACAAATAAGTGTGTACACATTGTAAGGAACAATACAATTCTCCATATCCTCTAGTATATACTATACTCATGGTTTTAACGATAAAATCCACCCATACACCCTAGTAAATTATATTAACATATATGCATACAAACGTACGTTACCTTGTTTTACGGAAATTCCACCAAAATGTTATGATATAATCCAAATTAATAATGTTAAATGTCACAGTTAATGTATTATTATCCAGTCACTTTTTTGGTATCACAGTTCAGTTCAGCATCACAGCTCAGCATCACAGTTTAATTTAGATCACAGTTCGTTAAAACAGTGTAAATCTAATCCAATCACGTTTATTTAAGCGTTCACCTAGAAAATTAGCGGTTAAAGTTAATCCATTAGATAATCCAATTCGAAAGTTTCACACCATTTCACTTGTTTTTTTAATAAAAGTATCCAGTCACACTGCGCTTATTTGGAATATTT
Source organism: Mizuhopecten yessoensis (assembly GCF_002113885.1). Classification (NCBI taxonomy): domain Eukaryota; kingdom Metazoa; phylum Mollusca; class Bivalvia; order Pectinida; family Pectinidae; genus Mizuhopecten; species Mizuhopecten yessoensis. The sequence goes on along the minus strand of NW_018403789.1, from coordinate 126,549 downwards.
GTTTTTATCAAAGGTATACAGTTTTGATACTATAGTTCCATCTTTCAGCTGCTGTTATATTAATCCACTGTTCATCCCCCAGGGCTGGCGTCCATAAAGGACAATAAGTCGCTGAATGTGTTTATAGTTCAAATATATAATACTTTCTCTTTTAAGCAAAGCGTTCAATTTAATTAAGGACACATGTTTTGTTTTTAATAATGTTTTCGAATGTTGGTTCCCCTGTTCATTCATTGCTTCTTGACATATGTCCTCCGAGTTAATGTCCTCCTCGCTCACTCCTTCGGAGTAAATCACCTCCGGCATTCTCTTCTCCTCCGTCGGCGTATTTCGTCACCGTCTTTGTCAGACATATTGTCACGATCTTCTTAGAGATATCAACCGCCTCCCCGGAAAGGATTCGTGGATGGGTGGGTGGGGGTGGGGAGCGGGTACATAATTGCCCAAGTTGACGCTGGTCCGGCGGTGGGTATCTTGGGAACTTCGTATTCACTCTCCTCTCCATCATATAAATCGCTTAACAATTCCATCAACTCAACATCAACATCTTGGTGGAAATCTTCCGGGAGGCCTGGCAAGTCAAGTTCTTCCTTTAGCACGAAGCTCCTTATTTCGAGTGGGCGTAGTGGTTATTTTTTTCTGTAAAGTCCGTTAATCCTTTAAAATTTTCGATAGCGCAGGGGAGTTATTACGGCTCGTCCAGTGCGCGTTGTCCGAGTGGCGTCAGACAGCTCAGCTGTCTCTCACTGGGACTGGGGTTGAGCAAGACCGGGGCTGGTGAGGACCGTCAAGATAGGATAACTCGTCCGGACTTGGAGCATGATATAACATTTTATAGTGTATACGGTCCTCATCTGGGACATTCTTATCAGGAAATAGCGTGGATATGTTTCATTTATACATTTATAAACTAAAGGAAGATAATGTTCCTGAGCAGGGATATCCTGATCAGGAAATATAGTACTAATTATATCCGTATTGATGATTCAAATACATGAAGATGGCAGTGTTTACAGTCAAAGAGAGGAATAAAGATGGTTTAGAAATACAAATTAAACTATATTTATAATATTTTATCTTTGTTTTCCACGATATAGTGTATATACGTCCTGTGAACGGACGTCATGATCAGACAGGATATGTTATAGTGAATCTATCCGTAGTTATTTATAAAATGTATAAAGGCAGCAAAGTTTGCAGTCAAGAGAGGTGATTTTTAAATAGAAAAAAACAACATCAAATCAATCGTCAATCTTTTTAATTATATGTTGATATTGGAACGTAATCGGTAACAGGTAACAGGGACACCCATATCAATATATCAAGTACTCATTATATCCGTATTAATGGATCAAATACATATTACAATTATTAGAGTCAAGGGATGAGTAAATATGATTGGGAAATAGAAATTGAACTATGTCTAAAATATTTCATCTTCGAGTTGCATACTAATATAAGATCTTAAGCAGGAATTTAAATGGAAATAAAAAAGCTAGCAATGCGAACGGTCAAGAGAAGCATCATAATGATTTTTTTTTAAAGAGTCGTTTTAATTAAGAAATAGAACCCCGACTTACAAGAATTGTTATAAGCCGTATAGTCTATAACTATATATAAATGTAGCTGGTAGCGTATACGGTCCTGACCGGGGCCATCCTGATCAGGAAAACACGTGCTCATTATATTCGAATTAATTCATCAAATACCACAGTTGGCAATGCGCATAGGTAAGAGATGGCTGAATGTAATTTAGAAACAGAAATTAAACTATGTCTAAAGTATGTTATCGTCCATATATATATATTAGAACGTCTACGGTCCTGAGCGGGGGCATCCTGATCAGGAACTTGGAAATTATTTACGTAGATATTAATCAAGTACAAAAAGCTAGCAATGCGAACGGTCAAGAGAAGCATCATAATGATTTTTAAATGGAAAATACATTACATCATTGATGGAATACTCTATATATACATCTCAAAACGTACACAGTCCTGGGCAGGGGCCATCATGATCCGGAAATAAAATCATATTTGTTTGCATACATAATTACATTTATAAACAAAATATAGATCGCAGTGAATATTGTCATTAGAGGAGTCGTTTTAATTTCGAAATAGAACCCCGACTTACAAGAATGGTTATTTATAAGCAGTATAATCTATAACTATAGCTAGTAGCGTATACGGACCTGACCGGGGCCATCCTGATCAGGAAATCAAATGGAAATAATTATTGTGGTTATTCATCGACTACACAAAGTAGGCAATGCGAATGGCCAAGATTAGCGTCACAAATAATGATTTTTAAATAGGAAAGTAGTTTACTTCAACAATGAAATACTTAAAACATACTTCTTATAACGAAAACGGTCCTCGGCGGGGACATCATGATCAGGCGAACAAGAGACAATGTTATTTACGAAATAAAAACCAACAAAGATGATAATTTAATAACAAGAAATCAAAAGAAGCTTTCTCAAGTACAATGTACATCCTACAAAAAGAAGAAATAAAAATAACGCAAACTTATGACGTCATATACCATAACTAACTTTTAAATGTATCCTTTCAATTCGTTCATGAAATATAAAAAAATGTTCTTACGTATTTTTTAAATATTCTAATTCCCCAACATATCTTTAAAATATATACCAAACTTTTTGGGTCATAACACATTTATTTTAAAAGATTGGTTAATGGAGAATACTAGATCGAGCTAAATTGTCGACTTTAAACTGCTATGACTTTTAACTTATACAACCATGCCGATATTTAGAACCGGTATTTTCTCGAATATGAGAAAAATACGTACCCATGAATTCCCAAAATTCAACAAGAAAATAAAAATAAATGGCAGATTGCGAAATACTTGCCCAGTTAAATCCTACGGCTTTGAATTCGATAGGTCTACATCCCTAATTTGAAATCCTTTGTTTCATATATTCGCGGAAAACTACATAAAGGAATGTCTTGTTAACATTCAGTCAGTGGCTTCGAAAAAGGCTACGTCATAGGGCGTGGAGAAATTTTCAGGTTTGTTATAACAGTTTCTTAACTAAAATACTTTTGAGTTTTATTATTTAAAGAATATAGCATGACCCTCAAGTTCGACAGTAAACTGTAGCAGGTGAAACAAATTCGGACCGAGACTCGAACCCGGAGCTACCATAAAAATATGGTTACTCTTCCTTGAGATACCTGACTTTTAAATGCTCTAAGTACGTAAACGCAATTAAAGATTATTTTCATATCATTAAAGTAGACCTAGTTCTAACCTTTCAAAAATTGAGAACAGTTTACGGCTTAAATTAAGTAAAAACGACAAGCAGCCGGAATCACGGAAGGCTAATCTAGACTGTACAATAAATGTTCTTTGCAGAGTATCACAACAGCAAGAAAGCGTCACCTGTGCGATATCGGGAGAACAATTGTCGGAGATATAAAGTGCAATGCAGCAAATAATATCATTCTTTGGGTTTAGGTTCCGGAATTCAGGAAATGAAACTTAAACAGACTCAAATTCCCTCATCATTCTCCTCGTTGATGCAACCCGACAATTGGTTGGTCATTGCCTGTTGGGCGGAGCTTGTCTATGTCAATCGAGTCACGCACTATTGGTCCGAGTTCAATTGTTTGTTTTACGTCCGTTTCACTACTTAGTAGCTCCGTTATCCAGCAGCCGACTCCATGCTAAAACGAGTGCTACCGCTATTATAGTTGTATACAGTTTAAATATATTTATGTGTCAAAACATGATAAAATTTTACAAATTTTACAAAAAGAAAACTCGGTACTTGACTCTCATATAGACATCGCATACACCTGTGAAATAACGAAATAACGCCAAAGTGCCAAAGCGAAATAATGAAATAACGCCAAAAGGAGGGAGAAAAGACGCCATTTTATCTCTTCGCTTTGGCGTTATTTTCACCTCGGTTTGGCGTTATTTCGTTATTTCGCTTTGGCACTTTGGCGTTATTTCGTTATTTCGTTATTTTGCTTGGCGTTATTTCGCGGGCGACAAAGCGAAAAGACGAAATTTCAGCCACCATACACAGGCCGGATGTAGAACTCAATGTGATTGAGTCGCTAGTGATCAAATGCTTTGTCAATAACAGGAAATGGACATTTGCAGGGCTTATAAACCCGTCCATGTCCGAAGACCTATCCACAGAAAGTATGACTACAAGTCTTGACAAAATGTCTACCATTTTTAAAAATATTTCAGTGATTGATGATCTCAATCTTGACTGCTTGCACCAGCCTAAAGGTAATGCATTATTTGATCTGTGTGATATTTTAACCTAACAAACTAGGTCAAGTCAGTCACTTGTTTTATAAACATTGTGCATCATCCCGTGTTGATGTCATTTTAACAAACAAACCTATATTTGTATTTACTTGTGGGGTCAGTGTTGGCACAATCTTATTGGTATTGTCATTAAAGGCCATGCAGCTCCACCTAATTAATTTTGGGAGCTATAAAATCTTTGATAAAGAATCTTTTAATTAGGCCATTCATATGCTTCTTTTTCACGCTTCATGTGTTTTTGATGATACAGATGATATGTATACTGGGCACACTAGTATCATCAATGAAAATGCCCCACTTGAAGAAAAAATACCTAGAGTTAAGAAATTATCCTATTTCAGTAGTAGGCTCAGTCGGGCTGTTTATAAGATAACACAGCTTTTTAATGAGTTTAAGAAATGTAGTACACCTCAGAACTTGAAACTTTACAAAACCCAGAGAAATCACGTAATAAAGATTAAACTAGAATCTATGAGCATTTATTTTCTGGAACACTGCTACGGCGGTCCAAATTCTAGAGACGTCTGACCAACTATCAAACCTTTTCTTATCTAAGAAGTGTCCTTGCTGTGGAGTTTTTAAGTACTTTTAATTTGTCGGTGCGTTTGTTTGATATTATTCTTAAGATAATGTTGCACTTGTCTGGATCAAATTGCATGAGCCAGTCTTGGTCCCATTTCCCCGCTGAGTCTGTCTCTTTGTAGTTCGATTGTATCTTTTCTGTTGTCTATTGTTTTATGTTTTACAGTGTCGTTTACAAATAGTCGAAGGGCGCTGTGTTTCATGTATTCTGATAGTTCGTTGATGTATATGAGGAAAAGGATGGGGCCTAAATAAGTACCTTGCGGTACACCTGATGTGACTGACATTTTGTCTGATTGATTTCCTTCGAGTACTACTGTTTGGGTCTGATGTGATAGGAAATCTGTGATCCGTGTAGTTGTGTTCCCTGCTACTCCATAGTATTTAAGTTTGCATTGTACAATAATAATAATTCGAGGTTCTTATGTAACAGGAAAGAGAATAGTGTGCTTCCACCGGGGATCGAACCTAGATCTCCAGGTTCCTTGTCGGACGCTCTACCACTGAGCTAAAGGGAAATTCCCCCTAGTGCGAAGCTAGATGGCAACCTTAATCCTATGTACAATTGAACCCTGCCACACTTATATACCGCTTTATTACAACCTAGTTCGTAGGTCGTCTCAAAGCGGTTCACAAATTGTATGTATATGTTTACATGTATGTAATTATGTTATGTAATGTTCTTGTAATGCTGTGCTGTCGTATGATTTGCTTGCTGTGCTGCCGTTAGATAATTTGCTTACAGTGCTATTCGTTTGTGGTGGACCTCCGACTCATGGATCAATATATATAGCGCGCCGTATTCAAGTTCTGAAGTGTAACACGTCAGAAGGGACAAGTCCGTGTGAAGTCAGGACGAAATCACTTCGATACTTGTGAGAAATAGTTTAACCAATTTTATCATTATAATGCTGTTTTTGCAGGGTTATTCCTCTAAACATTATCTTTACTTTCTCTTTATCATGTTCCATACACTCTGTATGTATTTTAGATTGTACTATATATTAGTGCTTATTCGGTCAATTCTTACACTTTGCTATATTATCATATATATGTAAACCAGGGTCCAAATCAAGAACCAAGACGTGGTTACTCCGCACAGATTTTATTGCTTGATGATGAATATACAATATAAAATGAATATCACAGATATACGATTGGATTAATTAATGGTCTACTTACCAGGGAAACAGTGAAAGGTGCTCGCCGTGTGCCGGCCAGGTGCGGAGTGACAGGTTTGGGGACAGGTGACAGGTATCGTGATACACTGAGCATGCGCGGACCATTCACACACTCACACAAGTCTCTCACAGCTCGTGCAGATTTCGCGCGCGCTGGCGACATTGTGTACTAAGTACACCCGGTTACATATTTATTCACTGTATATTGATAGACACAACCGTATGCTTTCAAATATCTCACCATATATCTGCATGAGATTTGTGCATGTTAATTCTTATCTAACGTGCTTTTGGTTATTATGTTTTGAAAATTTCCTCATACCATATATTTAATTGCGATAGTAGTATATTTCAATGCGCTGATATTTTTCTTATGTTTTTGTTGTAATAATAGCTCGGGTCCGTCGATTTACCCGATACAACCCAATACTACCCAATACAAACGTCGATTTACCCAATACAACCCAACACAAGCGCCGATTTACCCAATACAAACATCCATTTACCCAATACAAACATCCATTTACCCAATACAAACATCCATTTACCCAATACAAACATCCATTTTCCCAATACTACCCAATAAAGAAAGTTAACACCCAATAAAACTGACATTCCAAATAAGTTTTCAATTAAAGTTAGATATTGGAAAAATTATAGCAAGATATATTTCTTCATTTCTGAAGTAATTATATCAATTATCACGGGAATGATATACAATAATTTATCGTTGTGATATAAATCGACACTTGTAGTATTGGGTAAATCGCCGCGCCGCCGTGTAAATCATGTTTTTATTTTAGATGTGCTCTAATTATTAGGTGAACTTCAATAGTGCTTCAACTAGTCTCGTTTAAAAAATGTTCTTTGTTTTCTAGATTTTTGCAATATTTTGAAAGATAATGATTTGGTATGTATGAAAAAGAAAATGAAAAAAAATATGCATGAGGTTAATCAATCAAATAATATGTAAAAAGATAAGAAAAAACATGAAAAAAAGACAAAAACAAACAGCAACAAAAGTATATGGCTCTTTACTGAGAGTAGATACGTATAATACATACGTCTCTGCTGAGAGGGCCTCCCCGTTGTAAGAGCTGGGCAACAACCCTTATTTCTTTGTTCAATATTATAAGTTACAAAGCCAGAAACACTGGTTCACACACTCATTAATTATTGATGTGATCGAAGGGAGGTAACTCGCACTTGAATTGGGCGGATAAGTGACAAAACAAATATGGCGGACGAGGAAGGACGGAAAACATTCTGACCCCAAAAATGGCTCATTTTGGAAAAGACATTGATCATTTCAGTTCGTCAAGAACTGTGAGGATCAAAGGATCTGAATTCGTGGACAATCACACGGTATACTATTTTAGAACAATGGTTGTGGTCAATCTGTTCACTGTTTTCGTGTTTATCATGACGTAATAATAATGAGTGTTTGTTTACAATCTGCAGCTGGCAGTGGGCAAGGTGGAAGTCATGGTACATGTACATGGACTCTGTCCTACTTAAATGCACACCACCATAAACCTTTCTGTAAATAATATCATAACTA
>NW_018403789.1:108303-118147 GCF_002113885.1 Mizuhopecten yessoensis | reverse complement strand
TCCGCCAACTTACTGAACCCAGGGTGCCAACCGACTGTGAAAACTCAGTGGCCACATAAGTGACACTGTCAGAAATGACACTTTCTGGGATGGGGTAATCAGCCTCTACAGACTGACAAACAGCCTTAACAACATCAGCGTTTGCGTGACAAATACGAGATAGACCATCTGCGTCAGCGTTGTTCTTCCCAGCTCGGTACTTAAGAGTAAAGTTATAGTTGGCCAGAGCGGCTACCCACCTATGTCCAGTGGCATCCAGCTTAGCTTTACCTAACACATAAGTAAGAGGGTTGTTGTCAGTTACAACCTCAAATGTATTACCATACAAGTAATCATGGAGTTTGTCTGTAACAGCCCACTTAAGTGCTAAAAACTCAAGCTTATGCGCTGGATAATTCCGCTCACTGGTTCTAAGTCCACGACTAGCGTATGCTATAACCTTTTCCTTACCATCCTGCAGCTGATACAATATAGCACCAAGTCCTGATGCAGATGCATCAGTATGAAGGATGAAAGGCTTAGTATAATCAGCATAAGCCAGTACTGGTGGCTCCATCAGTTTAGCCTTAATAGAGTCAAAAGCTTTTTGCTGTGGATCTCCCCAGACCCACTCAGCCTTTGCTTTAGACTTGGATTTCTTTGCAGGCTTAGAGCCTTTTTTTGACAAGTCGTGACCCTGTAAAAGCTGATTTAGGGGCTGCACTATGCTGGCAAAGTCCTTGATGAACCGCCGATAGTAACCGCAGCACCCTAAAAACCGACGTACTTCTTTGACATTCATAGGTCTAGGCCAATCTTTAACGGCCGATACCTTTTCGGGATCAGTCGCTATACCTTCCTCTGAAACAACATGACCGAGATAAGTAATATGGGGTTTAAAGAACTCACATTTGGAAGGTTTGAGCTTCAAGCCATGCTCCGCAAGTCTGGCAAAAACGGATTCAAGTCGACCGATGTGCTCATCAAAAGTTTTGGAAAAGATGAGAATGTCATCGAGAAAGATGAGGCACTCCCTCAGGTGCATATCACCCATACATTTCTCCATTAGCCTTTGAAACGTGGCTGGAGCACAGGTGAGACCGAAACCCATGCGGTTCGTTTCGTAGAAACCAAGGTTTCCCACAGAAAACGCGGTCTTTTCTTTGTCAGCCTCTGCAACTGCAACTTGCCAGTAACCTGAACGCAAATCTAGTTTGCTGAAATACTTAGACCCAATCAACGAGTCGATAGTATCATCAAATCGAGGCAACATATATGCATCTTTTCGGGTTCTCGAGTTAAGCATCCGGTAATCAATGCAAAACCGTAATGAGCCATCTTTCTTCCTTACCAATACTACATTGGAAGAATAAGGACTTTTTGACTCTCTGATGACATCAGCATCCAGCATATCTTTGACATGTTGACGGACTTCCTCATACATACCAGGTGGTATCTTTCGATAAGGCATCTTAAATGGCCTGGTATCCATGAGGTCAATCTTATGTTCGATCAAGTCCGTATGTCCTAGGTCAAAAGGACCTGAAGAAAATGCATGCTTCCAATTTCCGAGCACTTGGTGAACACGTAACAACTGCTCTTCGGTCAAATTATCAATGTCAATAACCACATTGAGCCACTCAGGTAATGAATTACTATCTTCTTGGTCCAAACATGCTTTACTTTGGGAAGCAAGGTTGTCGACCACTTCAGCCCGGGATACATTACATAAAAATGATTTAGGCCGGATAGTAAGAGGTTTTCCAGTGGTGTTACATAACTTAACAGGAACTTTGACACTCGACACTTGACCTTTGACCTGAATTATACGAGGGCAAACAGTGTAAGGCAGGTTTGTATTGTTACGGTTCTCAGTGACTAAGTCAGTAATTTGAGGATCAATCCCTCCGGCTATTCCATTTATAACTATCGTGGTGTAAGGTGCTACTTGAACAGGCTTTTTCCCTACACAATGCACAGCATAAGCTGTACTTATACCATTTATAGCAGTTTTCCACTCAGAGGGAACAATGAGGTCAGAAGATTCTAACTCTCTAGCAAAACGAATGATATTTGTGCCAACAATAACTGGACAGTTCTCGCTCTGAGTTGTATCAGGGACTACTAACATAAGGACATCGATTTCAACCGATTGCAAAAATGGTAAATTAACAGTACATTCAATATATCCAAGGTATGGTAAAGTTGATCCATTGGCAACAGTAACTTCAAGATCCAATGAGTGTAGACTGTTTAAAACAGGTTTATTTTCCAGCGAGTCATAGCTAGACTTAGCTATCGTAGAGATCTGCGACCCACTATCCACCAAAGTTTGGAATTCCTTACCTTGGACAAAAATTTTCCCTATATTCGACTGTCCCACTAGTCTACCAAGTATGTCCTCGTTTTGGCCTTTAAGTTTGTTTTCAACCCCTGATTGGCCAATACCAGAAGCCATTACTCGTTTGGGGAATTCTTCTTGGACTTATCTGACCATGGCTTTTGACCAGACTTTCCCCACCCTTTTCCTCTATAGCTACCACAACCACGACCTTGACTATGACCTTGGCTGTGACCTTGACCTTGATTCTGACTTTGACCACCAGACGACTCAAGTTTGCTTAAGATTTTATCGAATTTTGTTTGTATCTCAGAGGATAAATGCTCCTCAAGCTTCTTAAGCTTTTCATCAAACACTCTCTCTAAACTTGAGTTACTGGTCATTTGGGCATCACTCTCACAAGCAATCCCATGAACTTGGGCTTTTTTCGTAGAGGAGGGTGTGGATGAAGAGAGACTTATTTCCTTATCAACTGCCCTGACTCTTCCCAACAGCTCATCGAAATCAGTTAGTCTATCATAAAGATGCCTAGTTTGGCTCTTGAGCTTGTCACAACTGAGTGACGTCCAAAATTTGTGGCGCAAAAGGTCGTTTTTAGCAGCCGGTGCAAGCGAACCGTTCTCAATCGCTGATAATAATAATGATTCGAGTCTGCAACCAAACATTGTAATTGACTCAGTTGGCTTCTGACAGGAATTAAAGAATTCCTGCATTATCATTCCGTGAGTGGAAATATCCCCAAATAGGGTATCTAATTTTTTTTAAATTTCTGTAGGGGTAGCTCTATCTCCTAAAGAGAATAGGCTTTTCTTAGCTGTACCCTGCAAAGACCTACGTAAAGCCTGTAGTAACCTGCTAGTAGACACCTCAGGATCACCAACAAGGGAGCTTACATCATGTCTCCACTCAATATAGGTGACGTCCCCTTTCAGCTCATCCCCAGAAAACTGTGGCAGCTTAAGAAGGGGAGTATATGATGCAACCCCTACATGTTCATCGGGAGAGTGGTCTCCCCTTGAACTATGCCTATGCTTCACAGAGGGTGTTTTAGGACTCTCAAGGGAACCCATTGGTTCTATATGGTATTTCCCTAGGGCATGTAATGCTCGTAAGAGTTCCTCCTCAGAAACAGGTTTACCATCCTGACCTGTTATCTGCTCCTTAACTTCCACAGTTTCCTCCCCAGTACCCTCTTCCTTACTAGAAGTTGCCATAATTCAAATTGAGCAAATAAAGCAAGGTAGCTACAAGCTAGGGACTGGAAAAAGAGACCAGGCCAGTTACAAAAAAAATATAAGTAATGCAGGAAACAAAAGTGAGATAGCTCAGCAGCTACTGTGGTTGGGGTTAGCCCTACCGAACAGTGTAAACTGAACTGGTATTTAAATACAATCAAAGAAAACTTTTATAACTAGCCTCTTCATCCAGACTCTTGCAAGTAGGTTGTCAGGATGAATACCATCCTTATATAGAAAGTAATTTATTACTGGAGGGCGGCCTGTCCTTTTATACAACAACAAATCCCTTTTAAAATTTAGTGACAACACATTGGACCTGGAGTTGACCTCATGTATATATGAATTTAGCAAATCAATGTGCTCCTGAAGCTTGAGATCTTGTTCTATAAAAATCTCTGGGTTAGTATGTCCCTTAGATTTANGAGATCTTGTTCTATAAAAATCTCTGGGTTAGTATGTCCCTTAGATGTATTCCACACTTGTATAGAATATGGTGGGATTTCCAAGAAAACAATTTTTACTGATGGAAATTGACTCACAAAACTAGCATAGGAGTCTATCTGAGTATGTACATAGTTAGAACATTCCTCCTTTGTTTTATGGCTGATAGAAATGAAAGGGCCAAGTTTGGTTGTTAAATCACAAGTTCCAAGCCAAATGTACAAGACTATTTGGTTATGCCTGGTAACCAAGTTTGGAAGGAGTTTAGTTAAATTTCTATATGAAGAGTCAAAACGAGCTCCTGCCTTACAGTAAAACTCAATATCAAAATTAAACTGGGTTATCAGGTCTAAATGTCTTCTCAATGAAAAACCTTTGCTACTTGTGAACAGTACAGCCTTTCTGCTCAAACTAGATGGTACACTAGAGATTGGTTTTTCTACAAACTTTTGTAATTTACTTACACTCATTTGGGGACACAAGACTGTAAGACTGACATATACATGTACAACAGAAACAACTATATAGACACAATATTGAAGCTAGTAAGTATATAAAAGAGAGGCAAAATCCCAGGTGTAAATGGTACAGAATGTCACCATACTATAAAATAAGGGATAAACTTGCACACACACATGCACAGCACTCATTCATGAATAGTTCTTACCTTACAGGATAGGGTTTTAGGGATGCAGTGCGGGGAAGTGCAATCTAGAATCGAAACGGTTATGGCGAACAATGCTGGTCAGGATGGTGATGATCATGGATATGCGTTCCCTGGTAACCTAATATAAATTAAGATGAAACAATTAAATCATGTACAGTCACACAGCACAAATATCCTATCACAAGAGCACACATTTCCATTACTGAGAGAGTTTACATGCATAATTTACATTAATTTACCATTATGATACCTAATATTCAAATATTCTATATATTCTGAACCTACAAAAGCAAAATTTGACAAGGATTAACACATTTCCGATTTAGATAAAGAAAAATATTTAAACAGTTCATTTAACATTCGACAGCTCCATCCAGGACACAGTAGATAGTCAGTTTGTTTTGACGAAAGGTACAAACAATAGAAAATAACACTCTACAGCAAAGCAAAGTCTCAGCACTCTCCTGCTATATCATCTGGGTGTAGTATCGAACACCCAGAGTAACAGTACACACATGTGTAAGTATCCGAGCATTCCTGGGGAAACCCCTAACGGAGTTCCGGAAGTGCTCTCTACCATTGACCGGAGCACGGATTGACGTCCCAGCCGCTCATGTCGATTTCTGTGGCTCTATGTTGCATCTGTGATGCCCCCGGTTTCCGTCCTCTGCTGGTTTTTTTTTCACCAAGTCCCTACGTGGGCGCCATTTGTAAACCAGGGTCCAAATCAAGAACCAAGACGTGGTTACTCCGCACAGATTTTATTGCTTGATGATGTTTTCCGTAGAAACGGAAACCTGCAGAATGGAAAGTAATACACTTACCATTCTGGAGGATTTGAATATACAATATAAAATGAATATCACAGATATACGATTGGATTAATTAATGGTCTACTTACCAGGGAAACAGTAAAAGGTGTGCCGGCCAGGTGCGGAGTGACAGGTTTGGGGACAGGTGACAGGTATCGTGATACACTGAGCATGCGCGGACCATTCACACACTCACACAAGTCTCTCACAGCTCGTGCAGATTTCGCGCGCGCTGGCGACATTGTGTACTAAGTACACCCGGTTACATATATATACACTGTATATTTATAGACACAAGCGTATGCTTTCAAATATCTCACCATATATCCGCATGAGATTTGTGCATGTTAATTCTTATCTAACGTGCTTTTGGTTATTATGTTTTGAAAATTTCCTCATACCATATATTTAATTGCGATAGTAGTATATTTCAATGTGCTGATATTTTTCTTATGTTTTTGTTGTAATAATAGCTCGGGCCCGGCGATTTACCCGATACCACCCAATACTACCCAATAAAGAAAGTTAACACCCAATAAAACTGATATTCCAAATAAGTTTTCAATTAAAGTTAGATATTGGAAAAATTATAGCAAGATATATTTCTTCATTTCTGAAGTAATTATATCAATTATCACGGGAATGATATACAATAATTTATCGTTATGATATAAATCGACACTTGTAGTATTGGGTAAATCGCCGCGCCGCCGTGTAAATCATGTTTTTATTTTAGATGTGCTCTAATTATTAGGTGAACTTCAATAGTGCTTCAACTAGTCTCGTTTAAAAAATGTTCTTTATTTTCTAGATTTTTGCAATATTTTGAAAGATAATGATTTGGTATGTATGAAAAAGAAAATGAAAAAAAATATGCATGAGGTTAATCAATCAAATAATATGTAAAAAGATAAGAAAAAACATGAAAAAAAGACAAAAACAAACAGCAACAAAAGTATATGGCTCTTTACTGAGAGTAGATACGTATAATACATACGTCTCTGCTGAGAGGGCCTCCCCGTTGTAAGAGCTGGGCAACAACCCTTATTTCTTTGTTCAATATTATAAGTTACAAAGCCAGAAACACTGGTTCACACACTCATTAATTATTGATGTGATCGAAGGGAGGTAACTCGCACTTGAATTGGGCGGATAAGTGACAAAACAAATATGGCGGACGAGGAAGGACGGAAAACATTCTGACCCCAAAAATGGCTCATTTTGGAAAAGACATTGATCATTTCAGTTCGTCAAGAACTGTGAGGATCAAAGGATCTGAATTCGTGGACAATCACACGGTATACTATTTTAGAACAATGGTTGTGGTCAATCTGTTCACTGTTTTCGTGTTTATCATGACGTAATAATAATGAGTGTTTGTTTACAATCTGCAGCTGGCAGTGGGCAAGGTGGAAGTCATGGTACATGTACATGGACTCTGTCCTACTTAAATGCACACCACCATAAACCTTTCTGTAAATAATATCATAACTATAAATGAACCCATTTGATCTGATCTGAACATTACCAAGTGCATATTTTGATGAGTTATTCACAGCTCGGTGCCATTATTAATTCACTTATTGCTACATACATGTAACTAGTTTTACTTATAGATAATTTTCACTTAGTTCCTCTACACCGGACTCGTCGTTTAATTCCAGGGCTGGTCTGTCAGTCTGCCATGTAAATCTGTTCTAATTTCAGCTCTAGTCTATATAAATGTACTTGTAACAGCTCCTGTTTATTCCAGGCCTTGTGCAGTCTGTTGTTGAAAGTATTTCTGTTTTTGGTGCTTCTGGCAAATAGTTCCAAATTATGGCTACTCTCAGAGAAAGGAAATTATTTATCTCAATTAGCTTGATTTGGCTCTCAGTAGAAAGATCTTTCTGGTCTTCTTTCTTGAGCTGTTCCTGGCGTTGACATACTGTAGCTCTGGATTCATGCATGGCTGAGAATACTATTTGTATCTTTATCCTAATTAGGCCTAAGATATATCCCATTTATTATCTTGTTCGTTTCGATTCTATCATGTCACCTCTAATGTGACAGTATGCTTATGTTGGTAATTTTAGCTTCTTTAGCCTTTCTTCATAATAAAGGTCTAGCTTTCATTCCTGGTAGTTCACCCATTCATAAACACGGTTGTCATGTGTTGTGAAATTTAGTAACATATTCTTCAGATTTTAGTTTTATGCAATGATTAAATAGATATGAATATAAAAGAGGACGAGACTGTGAGCATAATTGAGCTCGCACCACAGGTCATTTGGGTCTAAATCCAGCTTGATGCCCTGAGTTGTTTCGCCCTAATTATATAAATGTATATTTTTAAGTTAATCATTTGGGGACATATATACATGTCCTGGACTGAATTCGATTTTAACTGGTAAATTATCAATACTATAATGTGTTTATTTTTTTATTGTTGTCCGATGTTGATTGCTTTGATCACACACAAGATAAGTATTTTGTATTAAATGTTATGTTTTTATGTTTTAGGTTTACACTGTAGAAGTATCTGTTGGATCCTACACTTGGATGGTTAAACACAGATACAATGACTTCCTTATACTACATGAGAAGGTACGTAAAATCTTCTTTTTAGGTAATGGCAGACCTTAGAATTGAAGGAGAAGGAGCTTGCCTCTAGCCCTGACATATAATCTAGGGGTTAGGCTAGAGCTTTAGCAGTGGACTAGTAGAATTGTGCATCCACATACCCTGAGGCTATTTAGTTTGGCAATATAAAATTATGTAATTCAAAATAGAAGTGTTACTGGTGTAGCAGTCACGTTGCCCCCTTCCCCGCTGAAAGTTTCCCCAGGAAAGAATCAGCTAGCTGATTTTCCCTGGGAAAACTTTCAGATAGGGAAAGAAATAACGTCAATGATAATGTTTTCTTTCAAACAGATAAATAACTTTGATGAATATGTGTCATGGTCTTACATCTTGTAATGTATACCCATTTACCATATGTTACCAGTGATAAGCCTGTGTCTGGTAATACCCCACCTTCCTTTCCACCTTAAACATGCCCGCCCCACTTTCTTTAGGTTTTTTGACATCAATATTTAAAAAATCACTTACTAAGACATTTTTTGTATTGTCAGGTTGTTTTTTGTGCATCCTAAGCTAATTTGTTAATGATTTTCAAACTCCGCCAACATTCATTAGATCTAAAACTTAAAAAATCTTGATAAAGTGGACCACAATAGACCTTTTGGTTATATTGTTAATGGGTACCTTTACTGATTTAAATAATGTTGACATTTATTCTAGATGTATTAGAGTTGTATTGAAAATGAATCTTAACATGTACTGTTTTATTCAGGCATAGCTTGCTACACATACACTGATAATAAAAATTAGGTTTTCCAGTGGATTATTTGGGAACTATTGTAATAACTATATAAAGACTATGTTGTGAAATTGTAAAATAAAATTGTAAGAAAAATAATTAAGAACATTTTGTTCAATGTTGTCTGTAATTATAATTCTTCGGATAATAATTTGTGAACCGCTTTGAGACGACCTACGAACTAGGTTGTGATAAAGCAGTATATAAGAACCTTAAATTATTGTTATTATTATTTATCTGATTGTTTTCTGCAGCTGGTTTCAATATGCAAGATAGACAAAACCTTGTTGCCACCAAAGAAGCTATTTGGAAACCAAAGCGAGGGGTTTATAAAGAAGCGCCAGGCAGAGCTAGAAGCTTACCTACAGACAGTATTGTACTATATGGCTCACAAAGTACCTCCAGTCCTAGCCAGCTTCCTGGAGTTCAGCAGATATGTAAGGACTCAGGTTTTCATTCAGGGTTAAACAAACCAACAGATCAATTGCCTGTAAATGTATAATGGAGCTTGTCAAAACAGGTTTCGATATGTCAGGGCATTTGAACTGTTTGTTAGCATGTAAATATATCAAAACTTATCGTATTTATCCAGCAATAAGCCCATGCCTGGTAATAAGCACTTCCCGTGTGAAATACAATTCAGAAGAAATGCTAACAAATGCTGATTCATTGTTCTTCTTTAAGCTGATTATTAGTTTTACACCCCAACTTTGAGTTAATGTGTTTGCTTCCTGAGCTCATTGTGGAATAAATATGGTATGATATGAATCTTGTTCGCAAAATGGCACTGCAGAGAAAAAAAAAATGAAAAAATGGTTGTGGTGGTTGGTTTACATATATTCAAAAAACATAAAGCATATTAAATTGCATGCATTTATATATATGTTTTGTGAACTACAATATATTGCTTCTTAGATTTATTATTTTTTAAGGCCAGGGTGATAACTCAGATTGCAGACATTATGTGTAAGGTAGAATAATATTGTCTAAAATGTCATGTTTTTA
>NW_018403789.1:19889-107677 GCF_002113885.1 Mizuhopecten yessoensis | reverse complement strand
AATATTACATGTTAATAACTTGATTGGAATTATAACCTTGAATTGACAGTTTGATACTTTGAAAATTTTGAGCCAGCCCTACCCCCAAGGGCTGTAGGGTGGAGCTCAAAGGAGTCAGTGTGCTAACATTTCTTCATTTTCCTTGTTAATATTCAGAGGTGCTAGTTTCAAATCCTTTTTAGTCTGAAATCTGTATGCTAGATATTGAGTAAGGTGGTTTTATTGTTTTTTGTCACTTTGAATAATATTTCTGTTCATGTTAAAAACAAAATCAACTCTCTGTATAAATATATCAGGTGACCGTTAAGGCCCATAGGCCTCTTGTTAATATAGTTATCTTACAAAAAGTGTGATTGAAAATAAATAGTTCTGAAGTTAGATGTAAACAGTCCCCTCTAAAAGCCAGCTTATCCCAGAAATCATAACTTCAAATAGCTACCTGACAATTAAGTCAATTCCTGAATACGTATACCAGCAGTAAGCACATCAAAAAAGCTGCCACATGTATTGTCTAGGTATTCTGCATAGCCAGTTATAGAAACACAATGTGTTGTAGGGAGTAATATATACAAGCTGTTATTATAAGTCATATATATACAAGCTGTTATTATAAGTCATATATACAAGCTGTTATTATAAGTCATATATACAAGCTGTTATTATAAGACATATATACAGGCTGTTATTATAAGTCATATATACAGGCTGTTATAATAAGAATAGACTACAGGTAGTTTTGTTTGGGTTTTAACGTCCGCGTAACTAGGTCAGGTGAAAACAGGTGCCTAGGGAGACACCAATGAAAGAGACAGGATAGGGGAAATCAGAAATGAAATATATATATAGCCCCTAAGTTTTGCAACGGGGGCACCACATCACTTTGGGTTTCCTCAATGTCCCCCTAGCAGAGAACACTGACAGTAGAAGCCCCCCAGTCTGCAGGGTGCCCCACTTTAGACAGTAGAAGCCCCCGAGTCTCTTGATCATGCAGTGTGATAAAGCAGGTCTATACCTTTCGAGGGGTTCTACTTGACCATACTTGCCAACTTTTTGAAATTTCCATGGGGGAAGTTATGCATACTCAAAATTAAAAGATAAATAAAACGTGGGTATACACCCCTAGAGACAAAATAACCCTTTAAAATGACAAATTTTGAATTGTTCTTTAAGATGAAATCATTAGATCTTAGAATATAGGAACAGTTAAGCAAATTCACTGGTTGAAAACATTCCATTTAAGGGTCCAATATCGACAGTCTGCCGTATAGGGAGGTTTGGCAAATATGCTTGACATGTAGTTCATTTGCCTCTTGATATCTCAATATCACCCTCACAAAAATACTCAATAATTCGATAGTAAGATTGTGTTCATTTGCCATGCATGTTTCATTGATAATATGAATTATTTGCATAATTATTATTACATTTCTTCCTCTTTTGACAGGAAATCCATGGGATTACACAGGGTATGGCTGAAGATCTGTACAACAGAGGTATGTCAGACGTTTGTGGTTTTTAAATGATCTGTAATTCAGAAAAGATCATTTTTCGATGTTCTTTATGAAATTTTCGTAAAAGAGTTTATTTCAGTAATGTTTTTTTGAAGGCAGAGTTACAAAAATTAGAATTATGGAAAGGAAAAACAGTGACTATAATATATTCCTCTTTTACTTTTGTTTGAATACCAGTAAACAGTTGCCAGATATTTATCTAAAGAGGATGCCCTACTCCTTTGCACCAGGTGAGGGAGGTGATCAGGTAACCATGCTTACACACAAGCTGTATGTGTCTGCTTTAAAATCAGTCACAGCTTGACAAAGGGAGGTCAGTTTTGAAATGTTGTGACACGTCTGATACATACATTGTTTGTGTAAAGTAACACCTTGATATTCCCTAACTGACGAATGTTACTGAACATGTTGTGTTTCCTCTGTGTTAAGGGGACACCCTTCTCCAGGCTAGGGAGATGTAAAGTAACACCTTGATATTCCCTAACTGACGAATGTTACTGAACATGTTGTGTTTCCTCTGTGTTAAGGGGACACCCTTCTCCAGGCTAGGGAGATGTAAAGTAACACCTTGATATTCCCTAACTGACGAATGTTACTGAAGATGTTGTGTTTCCTCTGTGTTAAGGGGACACCCTGCTCCAGGCTAGGGAGATGTAAAGTAACACCTTGATATTCCCTAACTGACGAATGTTACTGAAGATGTTGTGTTTCCTCTGTGTTAAGGGGACACCCTGCTCCAGGCTAGGGAGATGTAAAGTAACACCTTGATATTCCCTAACTGACGAATGTTACTGAAGATGTTGTGTTTCCTCTGTGTTAAGGGGACACCCTGCTCCAGGCTAGGGAGATGTAAAGTAACACCTTGATATTCCCTAACTGACGAATGTTACTGAAGATGTTGTGTTTCCTCTGTGTTAAGGGGACACCCTGCTCCAGGCTAGGGAGATGTAAAGTAACACCTTGATATTCCCTAACTGACGAATGTTACTGAAGATGTTGTGTTTCCTCTGTGTTAAGGGGACACCCTGCTCCAGGCTAGGGAGATGTAAAGTAACACCTTGATATTCCCTAACTGACGAATGTTACTGAAGATGTTGTGTTTCCTCTGTGTTAAGGGGACACCCTGCTCCAGGCTAGGGAGATGTAAAGTAACACCTTGATATTCCCTAACTGACGAATGTTACTGAAGATGTTGTGTTTCCTCTGTGTTAAGGGGACACCCTGCTCCAGGCTAGGGAGATGTAAAGTAACACCTTGATATTCCCTAACTGACGAATGTTACTGAAGATGTTGTGTTTCCTCTGTGTTAAGGGGACACCCTGCTCCAGGCTAGGGAGATGTAAAGTAACACCTTGATATTCCCTAACTGACGAATGTTACTGAAGATGTTGTGTTTCCTCTGTGTTAAGGGGACACCCTGCTCCAGGCTAGGGAGATGTAAAGTAACACCTTGATATTCCCTAACTGACGAATGTTACTGAAGATGTTGTGTTTCCTCTGTGTTAAGGGGACACCCTGCTCCAGGCTAGGGAGATGTAAAGTAACACCTTGATATTCCCTAACTGACGAATGTTACTGAAGATGTTGTGTTTCCTCTGTGTTAAGGGGACACCCTGCTCCAGGCTAGGGAGATGTAAAGTAACACCTTGATATTCCCTAACTGACGAATGTTACTGAAGATGTTGTGTTTCCTCTGTGTTAAGGGGACACCCTGCTCCAGGCTAGGGAGATGTAAAGTAACACCTTGATATTCCCTAACTGACGAATGTTACTGAAGATGTTGTGTTTCCTCTGTGTTAAGGGGACACCCTGCTCCAGGCTAGGGAGATGTACGAAGTGACCCCACTACAGCTCTTCTCTCTCACAGAACGTCTCAAACTGCCCGAGCCCACCTGTGGTAAGTATCAGCCACACACATCTCAGAACATAATTTAAGTTGATTTCGCTCTCTAGCTGTGAGTGTCATAACCGTGTACTTTTTTTGAATTTTTTTTTTTCCAATTTCATATATCCTCCGGAATCCTTAGTGAATTACTTTTGTTGTTGTTGTTGTTTATTGTTGTTGTTGATTATTTTTTTCAAATACTCAAACCCCATGGGTTAATATTTGTTTTTATGCCACAAAAATTGAAAAAGTTTAAAACATCAACACTTCAATATAGGACTACATAATATAACAAGGTTACAATTTAATGCACTGTATAACAGAGATGGTCTGTGGTGTATGTTTTAGCAACATGACATAACGACATTCTCTATGTGTCATCAATGCTTAGCTTTTATTGTTAATTGTTAAATCATTACTCAAGGGTTATTGCAAACTGTATGATGTGTAAAAACATCCTACATGCAAACTTGTATAAATCACTGCTACTCATATTTATGTAGTTTGCAGGGGAGAAAGTTTGTTTGATACCGTTGTCTTTGGCTTTTCTGGGGATTTATTTTGGGCCGATAATGGGCCCAATTCCAGATTAAAACTATTTTATATTTATGTCTTATTCCAAAAGTTTGTAGTTCACTCCTGAAAGTTTCCTTCCAAATCGGTATATTTTCTTCTCGATTGAGTCAAAAAGGCCCAATCCCACATAAACGGGGGGAAAACCCTGATTGCGATAAAAAGGGACGTTTGTTTTTGGGATGCCTATCTATCTATGTAGCTGATAGTAAATATCATTTCACTGTTGTGCTTGTAATGTCTTCATTGTTTAAGTTTTGTTTAGGTATTGTGGGTAAACATTTAATTATTTAATATCTTAAAGGGATCGTTTTTGTAATGTATTAAATTGTATTGTGTTGTTTATGATGAATTGTCATTGGGTGTTTTATATTGTTGTATGTATGTAAACACTTTGTATTAAACTGGTTCTAACATTTTGGTTTATACTTTGCTTTCTTTATATCTGGCTGTTGGCATGGTAACGGTTCTATTATCCTAGGAGGTAGGTTATAAGCTTGAAATCCCTTCAGATGTGAACACATCCTGCAAAAAGTTGTGAAAATTGAAAAGCTTTTGAGTCGGGTTATATAAACTAACAAAGTGTTCATGAATATGATCTGTCGCCATCATCAGCTAGATTAGTGCTCAGCTTATAGAATTACCACACATGTAGATTTAGACATCACCATGCACTCACTATATACTGGCAGTGGCTTTATTTTAAGTCGCTTTCATACCCGGGGGTAAAGGATAAGGAAATTTAAGCTATATATAGTTTTCAAATTGAATGAAACTCATGGTTTACCAAAGGCTTTGCACCAATTTTAAAGTTTTCAAATTTGAGAATGTGAAATAAGTTCCATACCCTATGCAACTGGGTATGAAAAAGTATTTTTTTCTCTCATTCTTATTGCGAGAATTAGTTCGGAAACTACAAAAGTGTCACAGTTTCCGTGTCATGGCATTGGAATTATCATGATTTTGTGACATCACAGAATTGTTGTCCCATTGAATTGTGACATCACAGAATTGTTGTCCCATTGAAGTGTGACATCACAGAATTGTTGTCCCATTGAAGTGTGACATCACAGAATTGTTGTCCCATTGAAGTGTGACATCACAGAATTGTTGTCCCATTGAAGTGTGACATCACAGAATTGTTGTCCCATTGAAGTGTGACATCACAGAATTGTTGTCCCATTGAAGTGTGACATCACAGAATTGTTGTCCCATTGAAGTGTGACATCACAGAATTGTTGTCCCATTGAAGTGTGACATCACAGAATTGTTGTCCCATTGAAGTGTGACATCACAGAATTGTTGTCCCATTGAAGTGTGATATCATGCACATGAAGGGTCATGCAATTTGTTAATTATAAGAAAGACATTTCTTACCCCATACAGTTCTATCATATGCACAGGAGTGAGAGAAATATACTTTAAATTCATAGTTAACTAATAAATTCAATCTGATTAACATTCAAATTGAACAAACAGAATGCAGTCTTTTCTTCACATGAAATTCAGGTCAATGGTTTTGCACAGGAATTTGTGATTTTTTATCCACATGTATTTAACATTTAAACAATAACTGGTTGTCTGGATGTAATTATATCAACAATAATTACATCCATACAACCAGGTATTTTTTATATTTACATATTTTTCTTTTTTAAGACATGTTCCTACAAAAACCATTTGCCCTGCCTCAAAATACATTTCAGGCGGCCATTTTGTTTGTTTACATATACACCTGAAACAGGCAGTTGTAATTATAGTCGAGCAGTTGTAATTATAGCCTATATAATTACACTTGCCCTCTAACACTGTTGTAATGGGACGGCCCAGGGGCAAATGTAAATATATGGACATGGCTTTACTTTAATTGTCTGGACAGATTTACATGGCTTGCATGAATGTATGCAAATTAATAGCAGTTCATTAGCACTTCAAACATGTATTTATTCACATTACAATTATGCTTTGAGCCAATGCATTGTATGCTGCTTCTTCTTAACATGGAATTTCTAACTATAAAAGTAATGTCCAGTTATGAACTTTGCCTCTCTGTCTGCCTTTTGACGCCTCTGTTAGCTGTTTTGTGTGAGATATTATAATTAATACATCTTGAAGTAAAGATGTAAATATTATATTCTGTAGTGACACATATTATAAGATTTAGATGCCTCTAAATACAAATGGTATAATACTATAATCTAATATTAATTTCTCCATGATTGAACAGATTTCCTTTGAACTTTTGGTATCATTACACTATTACACAAGCATGCACATTTGTCTGAAAATGGAACAAGAAGAAGAAACAAACAAACTGAAAACAACAGAATGGAAAAGCATCTTCACCTGTCCTTACCTTACCCAGAATACCCGTAGTTCAGATACTGACCATGTACATGTTTTCTCTATGTGTGTTCAATCACTGATAACTATAGCATTGATGACCAGATTTATGCTTCGCAAGATTGTAATAACTGTTTTTGTTTGATTCGTTTATTTATAATTTCATCAGACATAATTGACAGCTCAAAACGATATTTTAAACTATATATCATTATTATGTATTTGAACAGTTTGATGTGAAAATTCAATCATGTGCATTTCAGATAGTGGTGACGTGAAAAAAGATATAGGACACATACTGGACTTCATCACGAGAGTCAAATATTTAAAGGTAATATTGGAGAGAGTTAACTAAGGTGAAGTCAGTCACAATAGAATCGGAAAACCACAGTATACAATCTGTAGGTCTAATGAACATTGAGTAACTGTTTATTTATATATAATTACATTCCCATTGCAAGTTCTTTTATAAGCATTACCAGAAGGAATTTCGTTCATAGGGCTAAACACACAATTTGATCAGCATCTTTTTAAAGCTTCTCCTTTTGTCTCGAATAACGTGAAACACTGTTAACCATTAGAAGCAAATTATGATGTTAAGCTATTCCAAGAAACTCGTTTGCACTGACGACACGTGCACAGATACTTGAATATAAAAAATATAAAAGAATACCTATATTTAGATAAATTATAATTATAAAATTTAGAATGTAAACATATGTATTGAACAGTCATTTCCAATGTTTCATTAAATAGTATGTAACAAATATGCATTTATACATGCATGAAAATTGAAAAAAAGTTGTTCATCCTAAATTTTATTTCAAATATTTAAATAGTTTATTTTCATGCATCATATGTTTGAAAGACGACTGCTGTGATAGGTAGGGAAGCGAGGATCAATCCCTCTACAAAGAGTTGTCCTTGTGTAAGAGGGCTAACATTAACTTATCATGAAACAAGATATTCTGCTTGTCTAAGGATGCATCATTCTTTTGTCATTTAACTAAAGTGTTCATCTTTCCGTTATTTCACTTACTTACATAAGTATGTTAAAATTGTTTTTTTTTTCTGATGCAAATTTAAATTTGATGATACAATGTATAAAGATAAGTCTGTCACATTAACAAAATTCCCACAAAAATAACCTATATATACCTCCTGGTATACATTACATGTACTAAGTTTTTTAAAAATTGTGATTGATTTCTGGAAGATGCTTTGTGTGAAACTGAAACTAGGAGTTTGATGACAATGGTTTTGTATTGAGTTTGTTTTAATGTCTTTGATCAAAGCCAGTGTAATGTGTTTTACGCAAAATCACTTACAGTATTTAGTAAGAAATATGCTAATATTTCTTTTCGAAGATATTAATATGAAGTTACATGTAGATCGATGTACACCTAATTATCAAAATAAATCGAACCATTATTGATGCGGCAAATCAGAGTACAGAAGACAGCCAGCTCTGTACATATTCTTGGAACCTAAAATTCTGTGAAGTACCATGGACCATTTTCAAAACAATAAAAGAATCTAGATTTCACATTGTACAGCAAGTTCAAGAAAAGGTTTTTCTACTTCCTCTAAATTCTAATAAAATGTGGGTAAATAGGAACTGGCAAATATGGAGTAAATAACTATTCTGATACAAAAATGGCTAACTGGATACTAGAAAGTGAATTGAGATACAATGTACATGTACTAAAATAAACTCACTTTGTTCCAGGTGGTTGGCAGTACAGATCCTGTGGGTTCCAGCAATATTGACATGTCACAGCTTAAGTTTGACCTTTCACTGTTCAAGTCCCTCCAGTACCTGGAGGTCTGTATAACTAACACAGTAGGACAGAAGTGTTTATAAGTGTTTAAAATATAATTCAAGGCATGGTTTCAATATCTTATTAAAATTTTGAATTAAATTTGCATTTTAGGAATTCCATTTTGACAATAAAAGTAAATACTAAAAAAAAATGTAGGAAATTTTGAATATTAAAAAAAATCCAAGTTTTTGTTCTGGTAATATTGGCATGGGGTATGTTTAGTTTGGACCAGGTTACCCCTACAATGATAGACATTTAATTATTTTTTTTGTTCCTCAGGTATCATTCAGTATTGCTCTTCAGATCTCAGGAATTGAAACCATCAAACAGACAATGGACAGAATATCTCTTCATTACTGTGTCAG
Organism: Mizuhopecten yessoensis; assembly: GCF_002113885.1. NCBI lineage: Eukaryota > Metazoa > Mollusca > Bivalvia > Pectinida > Pectinidae > Mizuhopecten > Mizuhopecten yessoensis. Next base: position 99,177 of record NW_018403789.1, on the reverse strand, counting down.
CAAAATCAGGGTAAATTAAGTGTTTTATAATACATATACATGTAGGTACTGCCACATTTTGTGTTCCCTTTACTAAGTTGATTAGTTCAAAGAATATGCCAGCACCTATATACCTTCACCATGATACCTTAATTAAAAATCTGCATCTTTATAATCATGATTGAACTTTGTTTTGTTGATACCTGTGATCAATATTTCTAATACAATAAACCTTGATATCTGTATTTCTGAACATCTGCTCCTTGATACCAATCAATAATGAATTATGTCTTATAGGTTCCTTCAACTTTATTATATATCCTCCTGTGTTCAGTTTTCGACGGTCATCTGTTTTTGACGGTCGTTCATTTCCGGGTCGCGCGCGCTTGCGGGTCATGTCAGGGGTGATCATGGAGGCTATGTTTTGACGCCGGCACACTTGCAACAATTCTCTTAATTTTTTAGGAAAATGATGATCTGTACTGTAGGTAACTTCTATTTTTACTACAATGTAGTGTTTAAACCCCGTTTTGCATAATTCCAAAATTACACCAAGTTTAACACCCTTAAAAACCCATGAAATTAGCCTGAAAGTGTTTGTGACTTCTCGTCTGCTTTGCTGTCATACAGCTCCTTCAAAATCACGTGACAAATGTGGGCGGAGACTCAGTTCGGAAAAAAAATGTATGTAAGCCAAGAGATGTCAGCTTATCATTGCGTACGCGATTCACAGAATTTTAGTTTGCTTCCGTACCGACATTTTGTTGAATAATTTCCTTTCCTTTTATTCGGAGACATAAATAAAATATATTTTCCCTTATTTTAGGTAAAAAGTCACCAAGGGGGAAAACAATTGGTGACAATTTCTTCTGTCATGATCGTACCAGGGAGAGGGCTGTGCAGTAACTTTTCCTTGCTATGAAAACAAAAAGTTAACATCGAAAAATCTTTGAACTGTTTTAAACTGTTTAAAATGACTTTTCCATGTTAATTTCTGAAGTTAATGAGATTTATTTAACTCAAACAAATATAGTTGAACAGTTCACTTTTTTTTCTGTCCTATTTTGCCACTGTACAGTGGAAAGCATGACCGTCGAATACTGATGACGTAGTACGCAAGCACACAAGTTAGGCAGTCGCCATGTTTGTTGACATTTTCTAGCGTTGTATTATCAAATATTATAATCGATCCTTTATAAAATTAGGGCAATAATAGTAAATGACTTAACTGGTAAGTCTTGGAATAAATTTATTTCACATGGTTGGTAAAAAGCGATTTTGCTGTTACACCGTCGAAAACCGATGACACCAGGGTACATGTGTTACTATACTTCAAAAGTCCAATATTGTTTTTGTATCTTGAGGAACTGAAAAATCTATAGTACAGATACTGACTGCAAAAGCTGTCTGAAGAAGTCTGTCAAAACAAGGGGGCCTTCTTTAAGTTCTGTTTAGTCTTCTGTTTGTCCTGAAGTTGCCCAGCATTCCGGTTGTACTGTGGTGTGCTATGTTACAGGACATCCTGCTACAAGACCTGCCCCAGTGGAAGGCAGATGATGGCACCCTGCTGGTATCCTACTGGGACAAGCTCACAGAGGCCGACTTCAGCCACAACACCATCACAGACATAGATGATAGTGTGGTGAGTCAGTTATCTCCCTTTACAACCAGTTACCTCCCTTGTGTTAATGTACTAGTTTTCAGAACTTCATCACATGTTGGTTGATAAGATGGTTTGACCTCCTGTATGTCCAGGACACAACCAAATAAAACCAAAATCGGCAGCACAGCTAGAAAGTAAATCTTATAAAAAGTTGTTCATACCATAAAAGGGTTAGACGGTAGACTCCAACGTTTTTGCTTGGCAGTAAGTCCACAGGGCTAGTGGAATAAATTATTTGCTATTCCTATGTCAATGTAACTAGTCCAAGATTTCCTTAAGGAAAGATTCAAGCAAGAAAAATAAAAAGTAACTGACTGTTGGCTAGGGAACATCAAATAATTACTGCCATAAATTAAAAGCCTTGGTGAATTTTTAGGAAAATTATGACAATTGTCATGCAATATATCTGTATTATAAGCACTTTTCCAAAAGTAATAATTTGTAATCTGTCAAATAATATTGTGATAACACATGTTTTATATAAGTCCAAAGGACCAGTTAGGGTAGTTGATTCACTAGTCCTTGCTGAAATTTACTGATCACAGATTACAGGACTAGTGTTAGTGTCGAACCCTGCTTATATAGTTATTTTTATGCTATACAAACATTCAAAATTCACTGTAGTTTTCATATTCACATCTAAACACTCCCTTTTGATTTTATGGATTGCACAACTTGCACAAAAATTATTATTGATTATATGTGATAGACATAGGTCTGTAATATTTATTGGTTGACATAAAAACGAAACCAAAATTAATTGCCTACTTGTCTGAAATAACTTTTTATCTGTTAAAGCAACTGATGCCACGAGTTGAGGTCCTGAATCTTGGTCACAATCACATCAAGAGTATCCAGCACCTCAATTGGTTGAGTCGACTGACGTTCCTTGATCTCTCATATAACACATTTAGATCTTTGGATGCCCTACATACCAAAATTGGTAACCTAAAGACTCTGATCCTGGCTGGCAACAAACTAGACAGTCTACAAGGTAAACTAAACGTTATGTCTTCCTGAGCTTGTGCCCTATAAAGGTCATCCTCAGAGTCCTAGGGCGTACACTGGCTTACACCCCCAAAATATGTCATGACAAAATTGGGGGTACGTAATTAGCCATTTGATTGGTGGGGTTGAAAAAATGATTTATGACCAGACTGATTCTTTCCTTATATAAGATTACAGAGGAGCAACACATAACTTTAAGCTGATCAATTTTACTGTAACGCTGCTATGTAAAGCTGATCAATTTTACTGTAACGCTGCTATGTAAAGCTGATCAATTTTACTGTAACGCTGCTATGTAAAGCTGATCAATTTTACTGTAACGCTGCTATGTAAAGCTGATCAATTTTACTGTAACGCTGCTATGTAAAGCTGATCAATTTTACTGTAACGCTGCTATGTAAAGCTGATCAATTTTACTGTAACGCTGCTATGTAAAGCTGATCAATTTTACTGTAACGCTGCTATGTAAAGCTGATCAATTTTACTGTAACGCTGCTATGTAAAGCTGATCAATTTTACTGTAACGCTGCTATGTAAAGCTGATCAATTTTACTGTAACGCTGCTATGTAAAGCTGATCAATTTTACTGTAACGCTGCTATGTAAAGCTGATCAATTTTACTGTAACGCTGCTATGTAAAGCTGATCAATTTTATTGTAACGCTGTTATGTAAAGCTGATCAATTTTATTGTTACGCTGTTATGTAAAGCTGATCAATTTTATTGTTACGCTGCTATGTAAAGCTGATCAATTTTATTGTTACGCTGTTATGTAAAGCTGATCAATTTTATTGTTACGCTGTTATGTAAAGCTGATCAATTTTATTGTTACGCTGCTATGTAAAGCTGATCAGTTTTATTGTTACGCTGCTATGTAAAGCTAATCAATTTTACTGTAACACTGCTATGTAAAGCTGATCAATTTTACTGTAATGCTGCTATGTAAAGCTGATCAATTTTACTATAACGCTGCTATGTAAAGCTGATCAATTTTACTGTAACGCTGCTATGCAGGGTTTTTGGTGTACATCGGACGCAGTCATCCACAAGGTGGTGTGTACTGCGTTACCGTTCAGAGCCTTTCATTTCATCATGACATTCTCCAGGTATGCAGAGAACAAAAGAAAGCATAACTTGGAAATTATAATGATGAGGGAGGCTCACCTGTTTCCTGTGGGAAGAAGCCAAAAAATACCACTTGTCTTCATAAGGGATGATGTTCTATCATATGTTTACTTCCGAAAATACCGGTACCCATCTGTACAGCTTACTAGTTTATCATTTTCCCTTAGAACAATATGGATATGTTTAAATATAGTGAATATCCTACTATTGCAATTTTCAATCAGTTTAATATATCTTTGTCCTTCCTACAGATGTTATAAAGCACCCTCTAGTGATCTTACAAGTGTATTAGACTCTTGACCTAATTGGGAAATTATTTTTATTGGAGTATGAGCACCTACAAGTATTCCGAGATCAGCATGATTTTTGCAGATTTGAAATAACTGTTTATTTCATTGCTGTTTTTTTTTTGTTTTTTTAGGACTGTCAAAGTTGTTTTCATTAGAAAATCTTGATGTCAGTCATAACGAGATATCACAGGTAAGTTTGATGTCAGTCAGTCACATTAATATAGGAAATGTCACAAAAGTTTCAAATTCAAATGAGGCCACAATGACGTTCTTCTACCAGTAGCCCTCCACCACTGGGTTACAGGTTCAAGGCCTACATTGGGCAGTCAACAGGTACTGGCCGCAGGTCTATGATTTTTCTCAGGTACGGTACTCCGGCTTTACTCTACCAACAAAACCTGCCACCTCCTTAACCCTTTCACCCCTATGTAACTTAAGTTAACTCTTCCATGCATTGATTTTGATGAGTCCAATATGGTCTACAGTGGTGAAAGGGTTAAATGACAATAGCTGTAAGATGTTAATCCCAAACAAACCAAATCAAATCAAACAACCAAACCCAATCAAATTTAAAACTAAAACTGTATAGAGATTCACAATTGTAACCTTCATAAATGTAACAAATTTTTATTTCTTAATTTCTAGATACAGTCTGCATTTCTCATCAAATGATCATGACACTTTTAGAATTTACTTTAACATCTCATTAAAGTATCGGGGTTTGAACAAATGGGCCCTGATATCATTCTTAATAGCTGAGGTTTGACATGAGTGTAGCAATTGTACATCACTTGTGTGTACCACAGTTGTACATCACTGGTGTGTATCACAGTTGTACATCACTGATGTGTACCACAGTTGTACATCACTGGTGTGTACCACAGTTATACACCACTTGTGTGTGCCACAGTTGTACATCACTGGTGTGTGCCACAGTTGTACATCACTTGTGTGTGCCACAGAGGTACATCACTGGTGTGTGCCACAGTTGTACATCACTGATGTGTGCCACAATGGTACATCACTGGTGTGTACCACAGTTGTACATCACTTGTGTGTGCCACAGAGGTACATCACTGGTGTGTACCACAGTTGTACATCACTGGTGTGTGCCACAGTTGTACATCACTGATGCGTGCCACAATGGTACATCACTGGTGTGTACCGCAGTTGTACATCAGTTGTGTGTACCACAGTTGTACATCAGTGATGTGTGCCACAATGGTACATCACTTGTGTGTACCACAGTGGTACATCACTGGTGTGTGCCACAGTTGTACATCACTGGTGTGTGCCACAGTAGTACATCACTGGTGTGTACCACAGTTGCACATCACTGGTGTGTACCACAGTTGTACATCACTTGTTTGTACCACAGTTGTATATAACTGGTGTGTACCACAGTTGTACATCACTGGTGTGTGCCACAGTAGTACATCACTGGTGTGTACCACAGTTGTACATCACTGGTGTGTACCACTGTGGCACATACCAGTGATGTACAACTGTGGTACACACCAGTCATGTACAACTGTTGTACACACCAGTGATGTACAACTGTGGCACACACCAGTGATGTACTACTGTGGCACACACCAGTGATGTGCAACTGTGGTACACACCAGTGATGTACTACTGTGGTACACACCAGTTATATACAACTGTGGTACAAACAAGTGATGTACAACTGTGGTACACCCCAGTGATGTACAACTGTGGTACACACCAGTCATGTACAACTGTTGTACACACCAGTGATGTACAACTGTGGAACACACCAGTTATATACAACTGTGGTACAAACAAGTGATGTACAACTGTGGTACACCCCAGTGATGTACAACTGTGGTACACACCAGTTGTACATCACTGGTATGTACCACAGTTGTACATCACTGGTGTGTTCCACAGTTGTACATCACTGGTGTGTGCCACAGTAGTGCATCACTGGTGTGTACCACAGTTGTACATTACTGGTGTGTGCCACAGTTGTACATCACTTGTGTGTACCAAAGTTGTACATCACTGGTATGTGCCACAGTGGTACATCACTGGTGTGAACCACAGTTGTACATCACTTGTGTGTAGCACAGTTGTACATCACTGGTATGTGCCACAGTGGTACATCACTTGTATGTACCACAGTGGTACATCACTGGTATGTGCCACAGTGGTACATCACTGGTGTGTACCACAGTTGTACATCACTGGTGTGTACCACAGTGGTACATCACTGGTGTGTGCCACAGTTGTACATCACTTGTGTGTACCACAGTTGTACATCACTTGTGTGTACCACAGTTGTAAATCACTTGTGTGTACCACAGTTGTACATCACTGGTATGTCCCACAGTGGTACATCACCGGTGTGTACCACAGTGGTACATCACTTGTGTGTACCACAGTTGTACATCACTGGTATGTCCCACAGTGGTACATCACTGGTGTGTACCACAGTGGTACATCACTGGTGTGTACCACAGTGGTAAATCACTGGTGTGTACCACAGTTGTACATCACCGTTGTGTGCCACACTGGTACATCACTGGTGTGTACAACAGTACAGTAAAACCTGTCTAATCTGAAACCATGTTGGATGCAAAAAGTATTGGTCAGTTTAGATGGGATACCAGAATATACAGGTTTATTTTGTAGTTTTTATTAGAAAATTGGATTTTTAAGTATCATTCACCCCTGAAATTTCATGATGAACTATTCCAACCTTTGAATTGGAGATTCACATGTGTCTACAGGGGTGAATGAGTAATTAGGCATGATGTCAAAATCTTCAGGTGTCGGATCAGATTTTATAGTTTGTATCTATCTCGCTGTATACTATAATTGACTGTATGTGTATATGTTGTACTCCAGATGACAGAGGTGCTACATGTGTGTAAATTGCCCTGTCTAGAGGAACTTCACATGAACAACAATCCAGTGACTACAGTACTGGACTACCGGACTAAAGTCCTCTCCATGTTCATGGACCGGGCATCAGAGGTATAATCAAGTTTGTCACATTATGGTTTTAGGGTTTATCAAACAGTTCCAATACCACTGTCACACAAGTTTATTAAACATTTAAAAAAGCTCTGTCTTTAACATACTGATGGTATTTTTTAATATATTTTAATTAATGATGAAAATAAGTATGTTTAAATGGTTGTTTTCTTGTTAGATATTGATGTTGGTGTGTTATATTTTGGCAGGAAAGATTACAGAATTAGAACCACCAAAATTAGCATGCAGACTAGCAGTAACTATATACACATAATAAGGGCTGTAATATCAGTTTGTCACTATACTGATAATATGTCTCTTTGGCTATACAGTTTTAGTAATGATGTAAGACTTGCAACAGAAGACAATTACAGTATATATCCTGCAATAAGCACAGGGGGCCTACACATAATGTCTGACTGAAGTAGGGGGTGGGCTTATTACAGGACAACCCATAATGTCTAACTGAAAGTAGGGGGTGGGCTTATTCCAGGACAACACATAATGTCTGACTGAAAGAAGGGGGGGGGCTTATTACAGGACAACATGTAATGTCTGACTGAAAGTAGGGGGTGGGCTCATTACAGGACAACACATAATGTCTGACTGAAAGGAGGGGTGGGCTTATTACAGGACAACACAAAATGTCTGACTAAATGTAGGGGGTGGGCTTATTACAGGACAACCCATAATGTCTAACTGAAAGTAGGGGGTGGGCTTATTCCAGGACAACACATAATGTCTGACTGAAAGAAGGGGGTGGGCTTATTACAGGACAACGCATGTCTGACTGAAAGTAGGGGGTGGGCTTATAAGGGCTGTAATATCAGTTTGTCACTATACTGATAATATGTCTCTTTGGCTATGCAGTTTTAGTAATGATATAAGACTTGCAACAGAAGTCAATTACAGTATATATCCTGCAATAAGCGCAGGGGGCCTACACATAATGTCTGACTGAAAGTAAGGGGTGGGCTTATTACAGGACAACACACAATCTCTGACTGAAAGTACTGGGGTTGGGCTTATTACAGGACAATACATAATGTCTGATTTAAAGTAGGGGGTGGGCTTATTACAGGACAACCCATAATGTCTAACTGAAAGTAGGGGGTGGGCTTATTCCAGGACAACACATAATGTCTGACTGAAAGCAGGGGGTGGGCTTATTACAGGACAACACATAGTGTCTGACTGAAAGTAGGGGTGGGCTTATTACAGGGCAACACATAATCTCTGACTGAAAGTACTGGGGTTGGGCTTATTACGGGACAACACATAATGTCTGACTGAAGTAGGGGGTGGTCTTATTACAGGACAACACATAATGTCTGACTGAAGTAGGGGGTGGGCTTGTTTCAGGACAACACATAATGTCTGACTGAAAGTGGGGGGTGGGCTTATTACAGGACAACACAAAATGTCTGACTAAAAGTAGGGGGTGGGCTTATTACAGGACAACCCATAATGTCTAACTGAAAGTAGGGGGTGGGCTTATTACGGGACAACACATAATGTCTGACTGAAGTAGGGAGTGGGCTTATTACAGGACAACACATAATGTATGACTGAAAGTAGGGGGTGGGCTCATTACAGGACAACACATAATGTCTGACTAAAAGTAGGGGTGGGCTTATTACAGGACAACACATAATCTCTGACTGAAAGTACTGGGGTTGGGCTTATTACAGGACAACACATAATGTCTGATTTAAAGTAGGGGGTGGGCTTATTACAGGACAACACATAATGTCTGACTGAAGTAGGGGGTGGGCTTATTTCAGGACAACACATAATGTCTGACTGAAAGTAGGGGGTGGGCATATTACAGGACAACACATAATGTCTGACTGAAAGTAGGGGGTGGGCATATTACAGGACAACACATAATGTCTGACTGAAAGTTGGGGGTGGGCTTATTACAGGACAATGAAAAACCTTTGTTGGCATTACTTCCTTACTGCAATATATATTGGTGGCCTTATTACCAAGTATGGTCTTATTGCTGGATAAATACGGTATGTACATGTACATATATGTGTGTAATGGTTATGTAATTAGAAAACACTTTTCACTGTTTATGTCCTGAACCCTTTACAATGGTTGGTGTGCTGTAGGTACTTCTGGACGACCACAAGCCCAGTCAGCAGGAGCTGGACACAGTGGCTGTCCTACAGGCTATACAGAAGTCTAAGGAAAACAAGGACAAGTCCCGGAAACCCATTACAAGGAAGGTACGTGTTGAGTGTGAAAACCCACAGAAAATGTTCAGCTAGTGTAATTTCCATTGTCAGAGGAAAAAAAGAAAAAAAACAATCAAATTTATTATTTCTTTAAATTCATTATTGAAAAACAAAATTAATCCATGAGTTGTGGGTTGAATGTGACCTTTCCTTAATTGTCATTACTTTTCTGTGTTTTTCCTTCTTAATTACTTAACAGACCTTAATATCACCTACCTGTATCACCTATATACCTACTAGACTTTATTGACCAAAGTGACGACTGCTTAGTCCACTGTCAGAATCATGTGTGGAATATCATGCTACCATTTCAAGGTTTGATAAGATATTTCAGCATGTCGGCACTTACATGTGGCCCATGATGGGGCCCCATCATCTGTGAATACCATCTTTATTTGACCTTAGCTGTTGCCGCGATGTAAAATCCTTAACAAACAAACCACCCCTCGGAACCCAACTTATGATTCGATATGTAGACTACTTGGTTCCTTCACTGTGTAGTCTATTTAGTTTCCCTGTGTCACTCAAGCTTATCATCTTTTGTTCCGTTGCAGTCCATCAGCGACGACCGCCCCTCAGGATCTCCTGTATTACCTGACCTGTATGAAGAGCAGGCATCCCCCCAGGCCAGTTCTACAGGTAATAATGTATGTATCCCTCCAGTCCGGCACATGTCCTCAAATGGACACGTCCGGCCTGGCTTCACATTCAGCATGGCCTGTTCTATGTCTGGTTCGTAGCCCTGTTGTCTGTATCTTTTCTTTTGATGCTTTGTGGACAGTGTTATGTGAATCATCTAATTATCATTATTTAAAATCACATAAATCCATATACTTACTTATCGCTTGATAAGTTTTTCGATTTGTCTTGTTTGCTGTAAAAGTTGAAATTCCACACTCTGGAAATATTCATGTTATGACTCTTTAACCCAATCACCCCTAAAATCACATTTGAACTTCACTAAATCAAAGACTGGGCAAGTCCAGGTTAAAAATGTAGGGGTGAACGAGTTAAACTGACTGTGGTGTGGAAAGTAATTCTGTAATCTATTTATAATTCTTAATATCTTACATATATGAGTGTATGAATACACTAATTAAAAAAAGCTGGAGCATTTCCACACTGCTGTGTTATCTCCACTTTAACAGTAGGAAAACGTGCAGAAATAATCTGAAGTGAACATTATTTATATGACAATTCAATTTTACATTGTATTTGATATTATATTTAGTAATACACCTTACAATTTCATCATTTAGTAATTAACAAACTGTAAGCGTACTAATTTTCGTGATAGTCTACTTTTAGTAGCTTTTATGTTACAGCTTGTCCACTAATTCGTGTCCTCAGCTAAAATTAAACTAGCACAGGCTTTTCAAACCATGAAACGCAAGATTTCATGGGACATTAAAAAACAACCGCTGTACATGCAGTCTATTGCAGAGAATGCCATTTGTTCTAATTCATCAATTTAGGTACAGCGATTCTGCTAATTTAAGAGTGCGCTACTATGTCGTAGCTCCTTGATTTGACTAAAATTTGAATAAGCTAATAATAGTATGCTTGTAGTAATCTCTTTTAGAAGTAAAAAATATTGTCTATAAAAGTTACACATATTTAAACTGTAAAGTTAGGAATTTATGTGGGGTTCAAATTTTGTAGTTATTCCAAAACAAAAAACAAAAAAAAACATTGTTTCTTGAATAGATAAACTTTTTGGAATAAGAATAACCACAGAATCAACAGAAGTGAACATTTTTTTATTGGAACATGAACTGAAAACAGTTTTGGAGAGTGAAAGAAAGTGTCAGGCAAATTTCTCTGTTCAAAATGTTATCCACAGACTCTTACACACATTGCTCCCTGTGTTAAGGCACCTACCTATTGTATCCCTTACTCAGTATAGCTATGATAAAAATATGGCCATAAAACAATGGTAACAAACCGAGAACAAGAACATTTCTATGAAATCACTAATTTTCATGGATTTTTTTATTTCGTTGATTTCATCCATAATCTTCATCGAGGAATCAATATGTCAACAAAGTAATTACAAATTTAATCTATAAGGCAAATCTTCATTTGAGTAGGTACTCATAATCCATGAAATCATGTACCCACAAAATGGTGTTTTGTCAGAGAACCATGAAATATACGGCCCCTCGAAAAATATCTGATTTCAAAATAATGACTCTTTGCCCTCTTTACCTAATACAGAAAAAATTCAAATAAACATCAGGCATCAAAGGTTGAGCAATCAATAATTTCAATTCTTTGATTTGTACGTGTACCTATAATGCTTACAGCATACCACAAATACTGAAAATCCCAGGATGGAAAAGATTTAACTATTTTTCAGTTTTTGGATAAATGAATTTGTGGGTTTAAGCGTATACATGAAATCAGTGGAAAATAAAAAAACAAAACACAAAACAAATGAATTTGATGTATAGATGGTTTATATTTGGCTGTGAATACATCTTTGATTGCATTGATAATATATAAGTGTTGAATTGTTGAAATATGTGAAGTAAGTCTAATGAAAAAAATAATTGTTGGTGGTGGAAATAACAAATTATATCTCTTTTTTTTCTCTCCTGAGTTATTTCCCTTTATCAGCCTGATTGGGATGCTGTTGTCTTGTCGTTTCCTTCCAAGAAATTACTTAATTGGTCATATTTTTTCCTTTTAAATATGTTATTTGTTTTTTTCATATGTAAACCACTTATATTTTCGCATATATACATACCGTAACAGGTATTTTCAATGCAGTTCTTGACAAAACTAATAATTCTGAGTTCAAACATCTCTGGGTTATTTATTCAAACACATTTGAACACAAGATGCGTATCTGTTGCTATTGATAAATATATTATTTGAAGCCAATTTTGGCTAAAAAATATTCACGAAAATTAAGTGCTTTACAGTTGCTGTATGTTGTGTTTAGTTGTGCATGCTTGACCGTGTTTCTGATTTGCCTAGGCGTAGAGGGTATCCAGGGGGATGCTAGCCCAGTCCCTTCACAGAGACAGAACTCCGAAGGGGATCTCTCCCTCACCTCCTCAGGGAGCTGGTCACAAAGTCTAGTGTTCCTTCAGCAGACAGGCCCAGACTCAAAGGTTGATACAAAAGAAAGCTTGAACTCGTGTCAGTTTTAAATCATTATCCCATAGTCAAGGATTACAGTATAAGAACTGCTATTTAATCTATAACAAAGGTGAAATTTTGATTTCCGTTTGTTACATGATATAAACTGATGCAGGAAGAATTTTTGACTTATCAAAATGTGAAAGAGCTCAGCTGAACTCTTCATTTTGTTTGTGGTACTGTAAAAGTAGAATTTTTTGTAAGGTGGACATTTTCATGTTTTTGGTGTTTGAGTACATAAGCAAAACAAATCCACACACAAATATGTATTTATGGATATGTATCTATACATTATATATATTTTAGATAAATAGATTTCAGGGCCTTTGCGAAAATGATCACACTTTGATCATACAGTTTCAAGAGTCACTCATGAGCAATTCCCCACGCCACATTTTCCTGGTTTGAAGTATCTAATACTGAACAGATAATGCATCACAGTGTTTTATTTACGTACCCCTGTGTCCCCATACTGGTTAAATGTTGTCTCCCTTTAATTCAAAAGTCTTTAATTTCACATGTTCATATTTGCAACATTATAATTCCTTTGGCTTTGATTGGTGTTGCTTGCTTCCTGCAAATTATTGTTTTCCTCCTTTTTTCTGGTTTTTCATTTGCTTTTTAATGTTACTTAACATTTAATGTGTATTTATTTTCTGTATAAAATAGACAGTTATCAGGGAAGTAGTGTGGGTACTTGACATTTATTATGTAAAAGCAGCCTATACATTTTGTGGTTCTATATTATTAGAGACAGATATCAATGATCAAGTGTTGTTATTGATGTTTTAATCATATACCTAAATTTACTGATAGATTACAACTGTTGTAGATTACTAAGTAAAACTGCATTTGAATAAGTCATTCAATCCACCCAATGGTTCTTGAACAGGATTGTATGACTATATACACATTGATTGTGGTTTTAAATGTGTAAGATTTTAATGCAGTACTTTGTCAGCTACATAGATGTAGAGGTTCCCTGAGGAATATTTGATGCTTGTCATGTTTATATTCTACAACTGAAATTGGACTCAGTATACTTACTAAAGCAGTTGGGGTTTATTATGTCTCCCTTGGAATGAAGGGAGACATATTGTTTTAGTACTGGTTCTTCTTCTTCTGGTCCTTCTAATCACAACTTGTCTGGGCCATAACTTTAAAACCGTTAAACATATCTTGATGAAACTTGAGGTATGCTTGCATCACTCACAGAAGATGTGCAATGCACTGGAAGGTCAAAGGTCAAATAAGTACAAGATTTTCAGTAAATTCTTGTCCGACGCGTAAATTAAACTGTTAAAGATATCTTGACCAAACTTAATGTATACTTGCATCAGCCACAGAAGGTGTGCAGTGCACTTGAATTAGGTCTCGTGCCCTACTATATACAGAGTTATGGCCCTTTGTTTATTTTAAATACCGAAGTTTGTCCGGAGCATAAGAGAGTTATGGCCCTTTGTTTATTTTAAATACCGAAGTTTGTCCGGAGCATAAGTTCCATGTTATTTCACATACGCTGACCAAACTTACCATATTTATGTATCTTGGGAAGGCAGAATCTATCGCACTGAAATTGGGTCTGATGCCCCACTATATGAAGAGTTATTGCCCTTTGTTTATTTTTAATACCGAAGTTTGTCTACAGCATAAGTTCAATTTTATTTTTCCCACGTTGACCAAACTTGCTATAAAAAATAATGAGCAAATAGAGGAACCAGATTGTAATCAGATGTGTGATAGTTCCTTTTTGTATATACATGTAAATGTGTGTAGTACCATATAGCTGCTGAAACGTAACCAAATTGTTATAGATAATTTCACATGAACCAGAATAATTCAAAAGTTTGACGGCGTAGAGTTTACACACCATAATCTTGATGTGACATTTCTATTCTTCCAAATATGCATTGGCTAATGAGGGAAGACATAAGTTTTTGTTCACAAAAACAAATTTCTTGGTTTTCCATAAACTTTCCAGTTATCTGACTTGAGTGAGTAAATTTTCAAATTGTATCAAGTCATAAGGCTAAAGGACTGCCCCTTTTTACAATTTGAAAATTATCTAACGAGAGTTTGATAATCATGATCACCAAGTATATGGGCCTTTTCTCCCATAACATTCAGTTTATGTCCAGGAAACCATGTGATTCTCTGTGTTCGGTCTGGGGAAAACATCTGTGAATCAGTAAGTCACAATGGAATATGCTGGTGTAAAGTATTGTATCGTGATGCCATAACTAAAAAATAACTGGACAACAAAATTATGTTGAGGTTGCTACCCACATATATGTAGGTTACATAAAATGTCTACCAACTCTTTGCACATTTATCCAAAACTTCAGGAAAGGGGAAATATGTAGTGGGTATAGGAGAAATGGCATATTGAAATGTAAATATACTGAGTATGCTGCTATGTAGACTGCTATAGTTACTTGTAGTACTGTTATGTAGACGTACAGTAGACTGCTATAGTTACTTGTAGTTACTTGTAGTACTGTTATGTTCACTCAGAATTACATTTGCATTTTCAAGATTGCTAGGTTTGCAGTGTTCCTTGACTACAAATATTTCAAGTTATGTTAAATTCAGATTCAAAAATTCAAAATAAATAACTCTCCTGTCACATTAACTCTGTATACAGAAATAATTGGTCCTTGCATAATTGAATAGATGTAATAATATACAATTATGTCACTTTCTTAAGATCAATGTGAGGTTTTATGGACCATAGAAGACCAATATTGATTTATCTGTAAACTGAACAAATTAATGTTCATAATTGATATACAACATTTGGTATAGCGCCCTATCTAGCTAACATAAGCCACGCTAAAGCATGGCTATTGTCAAGATATGACTCAGTCATACATGTAGCTTGACAAAGGGACCAGTTGGTCTTTAAACATTGCGACACGTTTAATATGTACACTGTTTGTGTAGAAAGTAAAACTTTTATAGTACATAGATATACAATTAATATAATTAGCATATACATTCATCAATATAACTTACGATTGTACAGAAGGTCTTTTATAAGAAAAATCAATATTGTGTTGCAGGCCCCGGTGGAGACTGCAGGCAACAGGAGTTATGACGAGAAGCTGGAGGCTGACCACACTGTGCTATCACAGTAAGATGTTTATAGCTCTTGTTGGTAAATGTTATCATTGTTCTCATCTCTACAGCAGCTATCAGCATGACAAGCTCTGTCTATGTGCTTGGTGCCTGGTTATTGTGGTAATGTGATGATCTGTAGCCTTGCTCTGCTAATCTTGTGATATCTGCATAAACATATCTAACTAGTAACACTAATCTTTCCGATACTCAAATTTTAATATATTCTCCTCAGGTATTGTGTCAATACCTAAAAGAGTACGAAAATTTGCCTTAATGGATCTCTGTAACACTGCCAAAAACAGTAACTGAGTATTGAAAACTGTTTTTTCAGGCATCACTATAGCTTTGATAAATCATTTCTGAAAAGAAAAACCAGACCTTGCAGGACATTAGGAGAAGTAATAAAGATAAAATACAAGTAGTATAATCAACGACAGTGTTCCGAGTTCAAAAAAAGCAATGGGGCTAGACACTGATTTAAACCCTAAACTTCAGATTGGAATACTATCTCTAACTGATTGAGCTACCTGGTCAACGGAAGTGTCCTTGCCCAACTGTGCTACAGTTATATCCTAAACGGAAGTTAAAGGGGTAGTTACTCAAATAGGAAAAACCACAGTGCCAGGGATTCCTAAATGAAAAGGATTTTTGACAGTTTTTACCATGAAAGTTAAAAGGATTACCATTAAAAGCAGTTAATTTCCCTACACCTGTATCATCAATGATGATTTGCATTTAAAGTGTATTAAATATTTTAAACAAAATATGATAATTTTAATATTGAAATTAATTCTGTGATCAAAAATTGATTTTCTTATATTCTCAAAAAAAATATTTTCATCTTTTATTCAAGAACATTATATTACCCATCTAAAAACGATTTCTGTACCAAGAAATGTTGAAGTGAGTCTTTCCTATTTTTAACACTTGAAATAGTTTTCAATGCTGGCATTTAATTGACTTATTTAATTGCTTTTATTACAATTTTTTAGCCAACAGTTGAATATTTACCCTGTTTCAATTATTTAAAACAGGATTTTACTTGGTTGGAAAATTAAGTCAAATTGTAATATCTGCATGTCTTTATCTACATACTAACCCCTGTGTCTATGGTAACCTGGGAATATACTGTATACTGGGAATTTTCACTGCAATTTGATTTTAACCTTTTTTCACCCTCCCTACCGAGGGTGAATTATCATTATAGTGAACATCAATAGAAAATATAATATACATAGTAATTTAAAGATTGGAAGATTGGCGAAATTCTTACAGGATGAATATGGATTTTACCGGCAAAAGACGAAAGTTTGACTTGGCGAAAAATTTCCGGTATACAGTGTATCTTGTATATTGTACTTAGTATGCTTAGATGCATAACTAACTATCTCAGATGCATAAATAACTATCTTAGATGCATAACTAACTATCTTAGATGCATAACTAACAATCTTAGATGCATAACTAACTATCTTAGATGCATTACTAACAATCTTAGATACATAATTAACTATCTTAGATGCATAACTGACTATCTTAGATGCATAACTTACTATCTTAGATGCATAACTTACTATCTTCGATGCATAACTAACTATCGTAGATGCATACCTAACTATCTTAGATGCATAACTAACTATCTTAGATGCATAACTTGCTATCTTAGATGCATGACTAACTATCTTAGATCCATAACTTACTATCTTAGATGCATAACTTACTATCTTAGATGCATACTAACTAACTATCTTAGATGCATAACTTACTATCTTAGATGCATAACTTACTATCTTAGATGCATTACTAACTATCTTATCTTAAATGCATATCTAACACTCTTAGATGCATAATTAACTAACTTAGATGCATAACTATCTTAGATGCATAACTTACTATCTTAGATGCATAACTTACTATCTTAGATGCATAACTAACTATCTTAGATGCATAACTAACTATCTTAGATGCATAACTTACTATCTTAGATGCATAACTAACTATCTTAGATGCATAACTAACTATCTTAGATGCATAACTAACTATCTTAGATGCATAACTAACTATCTTAGATGCATAACTAACTATCTTAGATGCATAACTAACTATCTTAGATGCATAACTAACTATCTTAGATGCATAACTAACTATCTTAGATGCATAACTAACTATCTTAGATGCATAACTAACTATCTTAGATGCATAACTAACTATCTTAGATGCATAACTAACTATCTTAGATGCATAACTAACTATCTTAGATGCATAACTAACTATCTTAGATGCATAACTAACTATCTTAGATGCATTACTAACAATCTTAGATGCATTACTAACAATCTTAGATGCATTACTAACAATCTTAGATGCATAACTAACTCATTTATATTCATAGTACTTTTTAATGCAATTGCAATTTCACCCATGTTCATAATGATGTACTTCCTTAAATGACCTTAGCTGTTGATAGGACGTTAAACTCTTTACAACCAACCAATCATAACAATGTAATTGGAGGTAGAAAATGTTTATTGTGAGAGAAAAAATGTCCATGAGCACGAAAAATGGATTTGCAGGTCTAGTTTAAAGCGAGTGTGATTTATTGCATATTACATACCTTATTTAATGTTCTTGATTTGGATAGAAAAATCTGTAAAAAATAAGACCTATTTCATTTAAAATTGCATAATGATGTTACCTTAATGTTGGACTTTAGCTAATGTAAAATTTAATGGCCAAAAAGTTATTTCAATCAGTGCATTACAAACGTGACTTCGGCAACCAGATTTTACAGCAAGTTGCAATCACATGTGCGTCTTATGCTTATCATCGTTCACAAATCTATGTAACTGTCATATC
Organism: Mizuhopecten yessoensis; assembly: GCF_002113885.1. Taxonomy (NCBI): domain Eukaryota; kingdom Metazoa; phylum Mollusca; class Bivalvia; order Pectinida; family Pectinidae; genus Mizuhopecten; species Mizuhopecten yessoensis. Next base: position 80,747 of record NW_018403789.1, on the reverse strand, counting down.
AGTATGTTAGGCAAGTTTAAAGATCTTAAGCCTAATTCGTGGAGAAATTAGTAATCATTATGTCAGGTTCAAATACTCATAGAATATGTTTGTAATTAAAAATAGAAATGTTAGTCAAAGTTCATGTTAAAGATATGAATTATTTTATTTGTGAGTGAAAATACTTCAAAAACTCATCCACCATTACACAAAGTATATACAAAAGCATGTTCATTATTATTTCGACTGTGTTCATAACTCTGTAGGTGTAGAACATATATCTTAATGTATCAATTATACAGTTGTAATTTCTATAAAAAAAGAATTTATAATAAATATCATCCAGTCTTTGATTGGCACTTAAATACATCCTGGTATTTAAATCTGAAAACAGATAAACATTGAATCAGATATTTGAACACATTTTTAGTCTGGACTAATATTTTTTGATTGGGTTCAAATTTTATATGGGTGCAGTGCTACTATTTTATGTGTCGTGGCCATGGGTTTTCAGTGATTTGTGTACCTGTAATGCTTTTTTTAGCTCACCGGGTCCGAAGACCAAGGTGAGCTTATGCCATACCATGGCGTCCGTCGTCCGTCAACAATTTCTTTAAACGACCCCTTCTTCTTAACCACTGATTGGAATTTAACTAAATTTGACTGGAAGCATTCCTAGGTGGTGGTGATTCAAAATTGTACAAATGGTGGGGCTGACCCCCAAGGGGGCTGAGGGGCGGGGCCAAAAGGGGGCAATTTTGCTTTATTGCTTTAAGCGACTTCTTCTCTGGAACTAAGAAATGGATATCAACCATATTTGCATGGAAGCATTCCTAGGTGGTGGGGATTCAAAATTGTACAAATAGTGGGGCTGACCCCCAAGGGGGCTGAGGGGCGTGGCCAAAAGGGGGCAATTTTGCTATATTGCTTTAAGCGACTTCTTCTCTGGAACTAAGAAATGGATATTAACCATATTTGACTGGAAGCATCCCTAGGTGGTGGAGATTCAAAATTGTACAAAGTTTGGGGCTGATCCCCCGGGCTAGGGGTGGGGCCAAAATAAGTTTATCACTAGGAAATGGTTGAGATACCCACCGTATAACCTTATATACAATTGCTGAGTATGAAGAGAAGAATGCACAGTTGCTTCCAGGATGGCTCTAGGGTCTGGCCCCACCCTTGGATACATAGTCCCTGGGTCATAACTTTGAAACGGTTGAGATCCCCTCCACAAAAATATATATACAAATGCTGGGCATAAAGAGATGAATGCAGTCATGATAATAGAATAGACCCTGGGGTCTGACTGAACCTCTAGGGACCTAGTTTCTTAGTCAAAGCTTGGAAGCAGTTGAGATCCCACCCTATAACCATATATACAATTGCTAAGTATAAAGAAATGAATGGACATATGCTTCCAGGATGGCCTTGGGGTCTGCCCCACCCTTGGAGACTGAACCCCTGGGTCATAACTTTGAAATGGTTAAGATCCCCACCCCAAAACTATATAAACAATTGTTGGGCATAAAGAGACTATAATGCAGTCATGATATTAGAATTGATCCCAGGGTCTGCAGACCCACCTTTGCAGACTTAACCCCTGGGTCATAACTAAGAAATGGTTGAGATCCCAACCCCAAAACTATAAATACAAATGCTGGGCAAAAAGAGACGAAGGCAGTCATGATATAAGAATTGATCCTGGATTGGCCTTGGGGTTTGGCATATTCCCTTGGATCTCATTTGGAGAATATTTTGCCATGATTGCTTAGATATCCAGGTGAGCGATACAGGCCCTCTGGGCCTCTTGTTCATATTGAGATGGCAAATATATTTAATTGTATTTTTTTATACCTTAAGCTTAATACTTAAATACAGTATGCTTGAAAATGTTTACCCGTACAAAATTCTTTCTGCTAATTTTTGTTTACCTGGGGTGTTTGTAATGCGAGGTTATATGATGAGCAATGAGAAACATTTTAGTTAAACATGTATCGCATGCATCAGTGGATTCATATGATGTACAAAGAATGTTCGTGAAACCCGAATACAACAGGAACAGGCTAGGCAATGAAAATAATAAACGATCTGACATACATTTGAAAAATGAAGCACAGACTTATATATGATGTACAGGTGTTGGGACAGTCAGGGTAAAGTGTTTTATATAGCCAACAGGTGTTATCAGACGTAGGGATATATTTCGCTGAATAACATTTTTCCCCTATTTCCAGACTGCAATTTCTCTACTTTTACGAAATATATTCACACTTTTGAAATCTTCTTTCATTTAGAGTTGATTCATGAATATGTAACAAATGACAATTATGAGAGTTAAATATAATTTAAGATCTTGTTGATTTTTAATGGAGGTGTGATGAAAAAATATATAAATAAATATGATCAGGGTTTCTATTTCAAAAAGTCCCAAGCAAGCTGAAGTGATGAGATAGTGTAAACCCCGAGAACACCCCCACACACATACCAATCATTGGAGTTATTTATGTTTTCAACAGTGACTTTCAGTTTTGACAAATATTCCTGTTTATTTGTGATATTCATATGCTAATTTTACATGCTATTCTAATGGGAGATTTATTTGACGTTAATATGTTAAAAACAACATTAGCATTTCAGATATGATAAATTAGACTAAGCATAATTTTTAAATTGCATGCTGCAGAAATCTAGACGTTTTGATTTTTGCGAACGCATCTGGAAAAAATATTGCTGGGATATGATGGAAAAAAATACACGTAAAATATTTAGCTGTAAGGACATTATAACAACTTATAAATGGAGTGATCTTCAAATGATAATGAAAGATAACTTTTGTCATAACAGTTAGTTTACATGCATTTGATGTTTAGAATTTAAAATTACTTTCCTTTGTAGACTCAGATTATCATAATGTTTTGATATACTGTTTTTATGGAACAGTGCGAATCCCGCTCAGTTAGTAAGCTGCTTTCCTTTGACATAATCAATATGGTTTATCACAAATATTTCCTTTGCAGAAAATCAAAAACGGAAGTGAAGGAGAGAAGGCGTAGTAGAGGACATTCAAATGAAAATTTGCCTGTCATCACCTATGTCAACATTGCAAAATTACCCAACCACAGAAATGCCGAGTTTGTGGCCTGGCTTCAGACTCGGTTATTCGGTTCTAACTCGGAGGACCAAGCGATTGAACAGCTGGTGAATGTGATGTGGTGTAATGTTGTCCAGTTTTCACGGCAGGAGGACAATATTCCCTGCTGTGCTGTGCTAACAGAGCGTCGCCTCTTCCTCCTTCGTCTCAAGCATGGCAGTTGTGGCTTCAGCGGAGTACCAGATCTTGAGACATTCTATATCATGCCCCTTAATAATGTGCAACAAGCTCTGGTTGGTCCTTGCTACTGCTTTATTAGACTTGAAGAGTCATTTGTTGGCCCAAGTGGAACATTTGTCCTTGAGGCTGCCGATTCTGACATAGGAAAAGCTTTCACAGATGATTTACAGGTCAAACTGCATTTGTCTGATTTGGGTAGTATTGATATCGTTAACTGTTCTCAAAATTCTGATATGTCAAAACAAGTTTTTTCCCAGGAGGATGACGAAGGACTTTGCACTGGACGTGTAGTGGTATCGGCAGTTGTCTCCATCAGTGGTTCCGAAGAATTTGCATTATTACTTCTTTCAGAAAATAAGGTGTATCTCATTCAACGTGACTGCTTGTTTTGGCCTAGACCAACATTCATTGATAAACTAGAAGACATCAAATTAAAACCTCATTTCACTTATTTACAGCAACATTCGGTAATGACGAATATTAGTGATATAAATATTGGTGCAAATGTTCACAGGACGCGAAAGCATCGTCGAACGTCGTCCTTTCAGAGCAAAAATCTTCTAGTCCTCTTTGAACCATTCGACGTATCAATGGTTTTTCATGAACTGATAGGTGCAGTCGGGTTTCAGGTATGCTTCTTATCGCAGAAGGCAAGAGACAGTTTCTTAGATCAGCTCACAATCCTGCGATCAGAGCACACTCATAGAATGTCGCCAACTATCCGAGAGGAGCCGGAAGGTGGAAATGAGTCATCTGACAGCTTAGATGCTTCAACTGATGCTACTGGCAAACCGAAGATGCAAGAGCAGACCACTGGATTTGAATCATCTGGGGAAGACTCGCAAAATGCAGAGGTTGAGGTTAGACATGTTCGATCAAAGACTATCGCCAATATGACTTTGAATACAAAGACTGCAATGACTCCCCACATGTCAAGAAAGTTTGATCTGAACTACCTTACACCTGAACTGCAGACACAACTTGAATCGTGTATCCGCTCTCACACTCTAGTGAAAACTCTCTCACCGAAATTACAACTTATGATGGAAATGAAAGGTGAGGAACTGGCTCAGTTCTTCCACAGCGATATTGCACTAATAAGCACCGAATCTGAACAGCTACATTATGTACTGTGGGTTGTGGTGGTGCCATACAAGGATCCGCACCAGGAGATCATCAGCTGTGTGATGATGAGCTCGCGAGCGATGTACTTTGTATCTGATAGAGTTGTCAAGTCACCATTGGTTGAACGTCAGGCCTGGATGACGCACGCCAGACACAAGTCTGATTCTTTGATAGGCTTACAGAGGAAGCAAGTTGACAAACACCACAGTTCGGGTATCCTCCACAGTAGTCAGAAAGACAGTACAATCATACGGTGTTATCACGTGTTCCACTACTCTGAACTGCGACAGGTTAATGTCGGCCTCTTTGACCAATGTGTTCGTTTGACTGGAAATGACTCTAACTCGACTTACACACTCCTGTGTATGGACGGCCTCATTACAGAAAAGTTCATGCGGCAGCTCACCACAATGCTATCCATCTTTGCATCATCACCGATGATAGATCGAAGCCCAGCTGATGTTGAACAAGATTTCTACCGGGCCTTTAACAAGAGGACTAAGACCACACTTGAAGGCATGGAGTATTTACATCCCAGTAAAGTTCCATTCATTTATCCAGGCGAGGATACTATGTCTGACCTTTTGTATATCATTACTGAACGTCTTCAATTGCCGCCCCTGTCTCGAAGGAAGGCAGATATACTCATGTACATACTTTGCTATGTCGCTACGTCTGAAAGTCATTGTGGTGCAATTGAGAGTATGGAATCACGAAGTCTTGTCCTGACCAACGATTACATTTGTCTGATCCATGAAGACGTGGCCAGTTATCCTCTACCGGACTTCGCCAGGGGATTGCCCAACACAGCTAGGTATCATATCACCGACATCCGCAAAGTAGATTCTTTAAAGAGAGTTCTGTTCTTTCGCGATAACTCCCAGAAGCTGACACTCATCTTTTCTGATGAAGCAGAGGAAATTGTGGTCGACACCTCTGTTGAACATTTCAGTGCAGATGAGAAGACGTGCGGGAGACCGTCACTTCCGGAGGTGGGCCTGACTGTTCTTGTTCAGTGTGACAGAGACATAAATAAAGTTATGCTACTGCTAAAGAACCAATGGAGGGATCTACACGGAGATGAACTGGAAATACACATACTATAAATAGCTTTTTTATTGTGAGGGATATTTTAGGTCTATCAAATTAATTCCTAGCTAGCTATTCATGAGATAACATATTGTTAGGAGTAATGAATAAATAAAATTGATCTTATGGAGTAAAAGTTTGGGGAATTTAAAAACTATAATGGATTTACCAGAAATTAACTGAAAATTCAAAAATATAAAAAAAAAAACACCGCTGTGGTTGTGAACATATTATGGAAGCGTTATATTAATGTATGTTTTGGAAAAGCATAAACATTATTTAGCCAACTATAACCTTCGCATATTTTTTACGGGCGCTTATCAGATGAGAAAATCATCCTTCTAAAGGTCATAAGGGTAGTAAAATGTGAAAGTATTTATTATCATCTTAGATGGACATTTTTTTCGGGGAAAAATCCATTATCTACGGTAGTCGGATGAGCTCCGTGTTACCTTTTAGGATGTAGACAATTGCTATCACGTGCTGATAATGAGATGGAGGATATTAGTTGTCATCTATGTCTGTCATTTGATGGAACATTACATTGACACAAGAAAACGTTTCACAACGTTTATCACATTCCCTTCGGTTATCAACCGACACATCTTGTGTTCACAGTGTTTTCTTGTCATATTTTATTGGAAGCGTAAATTGAATGTTGTACAAACTGATTTGCATAATGTGACGATGATAGGAAGGTTGTAACAACTATAAACTGCAGTTTGTGTTATTTTATTGGATGACGATGCTGTTTTTTGTCGTCACTGAATATAGCTATTCACAGTGTTCAGTGATTATGTCGCAAATACGTAACAAGATATAGGTTGTTAAGCAACTACAACATTTGGAATGTCCTAAATGAATTATCTATCGCCAGCGGGTATGCGATACTCTGTGAAATCGACAACTGATCTGCAAGACTTTCTACTATGTGTACACTTTTATCCTATTGTGGGCGTCTGACTCCTCAAACAAATGCCGGCATACTGTTATAACATGATGTAATGATTTACTTTTATGATTAGAAAGTGGGATATGTTAAATTATCTAAATTACTTCAGGTATTATTCTATTACGAGTTTTATTTATTCTAGACACGACTCAAGCAGTACATCGCTCCTGTATGGGACAAACAAATAAGAACTGCCTCTTTAGTTTTTCTTTTTGATTTATTTATCCCTTTGCTTTATATTTTGTATTTCTAGCTATTCCCAACACTCTTTTTATTTACACACGACATTATCTTACTTTAAATACGACCAAGTTTATATGTTCCCAGCCAGCCATTAGTCTCATTTGGATTGTCACTCTAGAGATTGTTTCACACGAGATATTCCTGGGTAGTTTATTTCGCAGTAACACGATTACGGACTGTTTCTTTGATGTAAACTGTTTTAGAATAGTATTGCGTTTGCTGTCAAAGAAGCTAATATCATGTATCTACATTAGCTCTGCCCTCTCACTTGACTTTGAGACCGAAGCTCTGCTATGAGGATCATTGCGTCATTACAAATGTGACGTCATAGTAATTACGTTGAGAAAAGCTTGCATATAATGACTGTTGGGTGTTCGATTTGTTGAAAATCAACCATCGATTTTGAAAAGAATTTGAATCTTTTATGTCATTTTTTTGTTAAGATCAATGGAAAATATAGATCTTGTGTAAATTATTGCTGTTTTAATATTCGCAGTTCGACTACAACAACGTAAAGCGCGAATTCAAATACATTGTTTCAGTAACTTTATGCAATGGTTTCTTCAGGGACCAGGAAGTAATGCCAACAGTGTAGATAATAAAAAGATCGTCAAAGATTGCTATCGGCTCCTTTATCGAGACAGAAGAACAAAAAAGAAATATAATAGAATATAACTAATGTTCAAATACAATATCCCCCCGGATAGCGTGAGACCAGTGGAACAATGGTATATACAGCTATATTGATATAGAATCAGTCTCACAAGTTGTTTGCTATTTTCTTCCGATCTTGTTGACTAAGTGGACATTACAACATTGTAAGTTGTCCGATAGTTGCACACACTGTAAATCGTATTTGCTGTTGTTGGAATGAAACAAATATTGTAATCTGTTGATCTGGGAACCTATTGTCGTGTAGTTTGTACCTGATTTGCCATCTGTCTTATATATGTGAGATGACCGATAGTTTAAGTCGTTAGAGTTGTTCATTGAAGTTATATTCGGACGTCAATCATGTTGTCTTGCTTTTTTTCTGCTATTGTCTTTCCAAAATACGAACTGCAAATCGTTTCGAAATGAGGCCAAACTATTTGTACTTGGCGGAGATTTTTCGACATTGTGTGGCGCATTAAGTTTTTCCTTAACATACGATCTATGACATTTGGCAGACCAGTTTATTTTTTCTTTAACCAGTTTTCATTTCGTCTTTGTCATTAGAGAGCCAATATTTCGTTTTTACACAAATGATTTACTGTAAAAAAGGAAATCTCTATTTTTCAGTACTCTGTGGAACAAATATCTGAACAGCTTGCCATCAGTAGATATACTCTCAAATATTGAATATTACATTTTATGCTTCTTACCTTTTTTTGTAGATAGATCTGTCCCATGAATTGATACCGACCATTTTCAAAAATTCAAATATGCAATCGCAAAAAAGCTGTTCAACTAATATCTGTCATCAAAATTTGTTACTTTATTTAATATTTATATGACTAGGCATTACGCAATCCTACTTGTTCCTATTGGTCAGACATACTTAAACCGGTGTCTCTTATTTTTTGTAAGTGTATGTTATGTTTATGTTTTATGGTTGTGTTGACCATAATGTGAAGCCAGTATATGCTTCTGTAAATTCTGTGATGGAGGAACTTTGTCTGTCGAACCAATGCATTTTAGTTTCGTCAGGTTTTATATACTTTCTTCCTAGTTGAAGAAAGCAAACTACGGACATAGCATCCAGAGGTTCTGTCTTTCCCAAAACAACAAACTGGTCGATTTGGAAATTTGGATTTAGATGTATCACGTTCGCTTATCATATGCTATCATTAGATGCATGCTTTTCTAATAATTATAACCGATTCAAGTGATTAATCTTGAAGCCTGTGACTAAGTTAAGTTGCAGAAATACGTTTGAGTAAGCCATGTGCTGTTATATTCTGTAATAGGAAAGTCACGTTTGTCTTGGTTGAAAATTGACAGCGTTTGCATCAGAAATATAGTTTTATTTAACGCAATCTTCTTCTATCAAGTTATTGAATTTCGCAACGGATTTAGTTTAAGCCCACCATCATCTGATGGTAGGCTATTCAAATCGTCCGTGGTCCGTCCGTCCGTCAGTCGTCAGTCGTCCGTCGTCCCTCCTTAAACAATTCTTGTTTATCGTTATTTTTCAGGAAGTACCAGAGGGATCTTTCTCAAATTTTATATATAGGTGCTCCTTGTTCCCTGGTTGTACATGTTTACTTTTGAGACTGATCGGATAAACCAAGTGGCCCACAGGCAGCCATCTTGGATTATGACAGTGAAGGTTTGTTATCGCTATTTCCCAGGAAGTACTGGAGAGATCTTTTTCAAGTTTGATATGAAGGTTCCCCTTTATCCATTGTTGTGCATGTTTACTTTTGAGACTGATCGGATAAACAAAATGGCCGACAGGCAGCCATCTTGGACTATGACATATGATTATTGCTCATAACGTATTGGAGTGATCTTTCTTAAATTTCACATAAGGATACATCTTGTTCTTAGTTATGCATATCAAATCATATTGGCCGCCCATCTTGTTACATTTTAAGTTTATTATCGCTATTTCTTAGAATTTACTAAAGGATTTTGTTTTCAAATTTGATATGAAGGTTTCCATTGGTCCTGAATTGTGCATGTTAACTTTTGAGGTTGATCAACGGATTGATAAATATAGCGGACAGGCAAACTGATTAAACAAATAAGAGTAAAGAGGAAAGAAAAAATCGACCTAACATAGAACTTATGAAGATGGTACAATGGTGGGCGCCAAGATCCCTATGGGATCTCTTGTCACGATGATCTGATCAACAGGAAGGTCAGTTCCTAAAATCATGTCTTGTTGGATCCTGTTATCAAACACAGTGCTATAAAAATCAGTTGCCAGAGATAAAGATTAAAAGCTTTTCAAGGTTTTTTTTGTTATACACTTTTTGGAGAATCAAGATACACAGATTTCCCTTTCACCATTTACTTGTTCTATTAAATGATAACTTAACCTCTAATCGGTGATGCTATCGACGTGGTTCCTTGGTTAATTTCGTTATTTGACGAGGTGACATCATGTGGTATACAACAATTCATAAATGGCTTATTTATAAATTTTATTGTAAATAGATATTATTTTGGCATGAGAAGTGTTGTGAAAAACACGTCTGATTCACAGTGATATATGTTGATTTTGTACTCTCATTTTGTTGTGATCACTTACGAGGCATTCTATTGCAGTACGTCAGAAAGCAGAGGATGCTTTAGTACTAAATTAAACACACTTTTTATTTATTGTTTGTTTTGTCTTTTTCATTAACAATGTAATCCATTCGCAATATATATCGATGTCACAGCAGACCTCAAGGAAGGGGCCGGCTAGGTCCTGACGCCTGCGAATGTGTAAACATTAAATTATGTTGGTGACTTTGAGCTCCATACATTATTTTCATTTCAGCAATGATTACCATAACTATTTCTGTGCCTTTTTCGGCCGGATTTTTACTCAACGTATCCAGGTGGTGTACCGCGTGGTCCGCCATCACTATGTTTACTGTCGGCGGTTCTAGGTCACAGGGGTCAAATATGTTTAAAACATTTAATTAACTTCGTCTGAATAACCAATAGGCCTTGGGTGCATAAACTTGGCAAGTAACATGCTGGGATAAATTGCTACCAAATTTAACCAAAGATAACCTTGATTTATATTCAAGGTCACAGGGGTCAAATATGTTTAAAACCTTTAAACAACTTTTTCTGAATAATCGAGAGACCTAGGGTAATGAGATTTGTCCAGTAAGATGCTGGGTTGAAGAGCTACCAGGTTTGTTCAAACAAATGACCTTGACTTATATTCAAGGTCACAGGGGTCAAATACGGTCAAAACATTTCAACAACTTCTTCTGAATAACCAAGGGGCCTTGGGTGATGATATTTGGCCAGTAGCATGTTGGGATGAAGGGCTACCAAGTTAGTTCAAATAAATGACCTTCATCCATTTTCAAGGTCACAGGGGTCAAATATGTTTAAAACCTCTAAACAACTTCTTCTGAATAACCAAAATTCCCAGGGTGATATTTGGCCAGAAGCATGCTGGGATGAAGGGCTACCAAGTTTGTTCAAATGAATGACCTTGACCAACTTTCAAGGTCACAGGTATCAAATGTCTTAAAATCTTCAAACAACTTCTTCTCAATAACCAAAAGGCCCAGGGGACTGATATTTGGCCTGTAGCAATCAGGGCTACCAAATTTGTTTAAATGAATGACCTTGACCCACTGTCATTGTTTGACATTCAAAGTCACACTGATATTCTGCCTGAAGCTGTATTTTAGTCCACTTTTAAGATTACAAGTGTGAGATTAATACCAGGTGAGCGATGCATGCCCATTGGGCCTCTTGTGTTTTTACATCAGGTCCCCAGATATTTCTCCTTGCCAATTGAATTCCTTCTTCAAGGGATTGCGAAATCTGGCTTCCTCTAAACCAGTCGATCAAGGAGTTCGACCGCTTGTGGACTCATCAGGACAATGTTCTTCGAGGGGTTCCATCATCCAAGCCGGCTCCCACTACTTTGACCCTGTACACCGATGCGTCCATGACGGAGTGGGTAGCGTACCTCGACGGGCATTGCCGGTCGGGGGAATGGTCTGGGGAATCTGGGCACATCAATGTGCTCGAGATGAGAGCTGTTCTGTTGGCTCTGCAGTCTTTAATGGGGATCCTGCATTCCAAGTTGGTTTGTGTAGCTAAGGACAATTCTACAGTTGCTGCGTATCTGGAAAGATGGGGAATCAGGTCTCACACCCTGTGTGCCCTCACTATCCTTCTTCTTTGCCAGGAGATTAATTTGACAATTTGTGTGAAGAATTTTCCAGGCTGGTTGAATATTCTGGCGGATACTCTTTCCAGGCGCCGCCAGCCGGTATTGACAGAGTGGCAACTGAATCAACCGCGGACGCTCTACACTACCGCCCTTCAACCTGGTGGTCAGGGTGCTACAGAAGTTTCGGGAGCATCATTGTTCCCTCCTCCTAAAAGCGCCCATGTGGCCGAGGCAGCATTGGTTTCCAGAGCTTTTGTCGTTTCTTGTGGAAGCGCCCCTGGCTCTCCCTCTCAGATCGAACCTCCTCTGACAGCCTCGGTCTAGGACAATTTACTCTCGCCCGGAGATCCTCAAACTTTACGCGTGGAAGCTATATCATGAGGCCTCGCTCAGGCGGGCTTTTCTAGGGAAATGACAGATCGCATATTTTGATCAATTAGGTCTTCGTCATCTGCCGTTTACCAGTCACGATTGAGGAATTACTATGATTGGTGTGTCGGCAGGAAATTTGATTCGATCAAGGCTACTGTCCAGGTGTTTGCAGACTTCCTTCTCTGGATGTTAAGGGACCGGAAAGTTGCCCCTGGCACTATCGCTGGTTATCGTACGGCTATTGCAAGTGTGCTCTCTGTTCATGGTAGGCCGGATGTAGGCTCGTTCTATTTTTCTGCCTTGGCTAGGGAGTTTGGGTTTGACAGGCCTAGGGTCTGGCAGATGGCTCCTCAGTGGAATTTGCTGCTGGTGCCTGAATCGCTGATGCGGGCACCTTATGAGCCTTAATGTCTGCTTCCTTGAAGTTTGTTACCTACATGGCGGCATCCCTAATTGCCCTGGCCTCAGGTCGAAGGAGGCGTGATATCCATGCCTTGAACTCTCACCCATACTGCTTCCAGTGGTCAAGGAATTACTCTGCCGTTACCCTTCTTACTGATCCTGCCTTCATGGCTAAAAATCAGGTTCCTTGCTTCACATCCGATCCTAATTAGACTTCCCTCGTTGGGTCTGAGGAGCTGGATAGGTTGCTTTATCCCTGTTGGATACTTAGGTTTAACCTCCTCAATCCTCAATGCTGCCTCTTTGGCTCTTCTGTATGTTCTTCCTTTCAGGAGGTCATGTCCGCTCTATCTGGCGCGGACAGACTTCCTTCACAGATTTTTTTCTCCGGCCCTTCGCTTCTTAATCCGATTGATTGTATTCCCTCGGACCGGTGGTGTTTCAGTGATTTCCGTGGTTTTAACTTGTATGCTATCAGGCACCTCGGTGGTACACCTGCTCGTTGCACGGGAAGGTATTTCCATTTTCAATTACTTTCGAGGCGTTTGTTGTGGGGTTCCTTGAACCCTTTAACCTACCTTGAGCATGTCCCGAGTTTGCTCCGTTAGCCTGGCCTGCCTGGATTCGAAGCCTCCACTACGGTAAGACGAATTCGCATACTATAGTTTAAGTAATTATTACTGATATCGAAATGAAATTGATGTTTTTGAAGTAAAATAAGTTTTCATGATGTAATACCATAACTTTATGGAGTCTCACCCTGTATTCCTCCCTTTCCATCCAGATTCGGCTGTCTTTAGGCTCCATAAAGGGGGTTTGAGGAAAGAAGATCACTCCGTGGCTTTGTCGTCGAGATATGGGTTACGTGACGGAAGGTAGGGCGGGGTATTTGGATGTTATGGAAAGTATTACATCATGAAAATTGGTTTTACTCAAAATCCTCAATTTGCAAGGAGTATCTTACCTTAAAACATAGCTACGGGATTGAGCAAATATATATATATTTTGTATGAAGTTTCATAAAATATTAAATTTACGTATGTCTGCCTTATCATTGCAAGGGATGCTATTATCATTGAGGCAATAACTGCTGAATGATGGATATATTGCGATGGAACACCATAACTGCCTGATATATGTATAATAATCATAATAGACGTATACACTGATGAACCTCCGCATATGGGGAGCAAAATCTAAGATTGTGCAATGTGTCGAACGAGAATTTGGATGCAAAGAGATGATACATCTGGACACCAAGTCCTATTTGCAAGAGACAGATAGTCACTCTATGTCTAGCCGCCTGGATAATTGCTTGGCCAATTGATGCTACCTTTACATCCGGGTTCTTCTCGCTAAATAGTGTTTTCAAAAGAATTTGAAGACTTTCTGGAATGCAACCAATGTTCTTTTCGGTGGATGCTAAGTCGGAAGCATCTACATACATTTTCCAAGTTATCGGTGGATAGGATGTCACTTCTAAAAAGCTTGGCTGCTGTCGCTATTATAGCTCGCTTGTCGGACTCTAGATCATTCTGTGATGGGCGTGTATAAAAAGACTGTAAAATGGATTTTGCTGTTCTTTTAAATGTTACCACATTGGATTTTCTCTGCATTTCTGTGACAACTATTTCATCCCCAAAATGATCAAGTAGTTTTGTCTTCATAAGCACCGTGCTGTACGCTTCTTCGTCGTGGCTAAATGTACATTTTCCCTTCATGATAGCAACTAAGTCTGCTATGGTCATCTGGCCATCATCATGATCCTTTAGATAGGTAGCTACATCCAGAAAAGTCTGGTGGCAACTCATCGGTCGTCCTCGACTAGGGTAGCTGTTTTTCTGTATTTCTCTATCTGTGGTACATAGGCCAGTGGTATCTGTTTACTACTGCATGATTGATGATAGACTGCATCGGCAGCGAGGAGGTCTTGCGCAAACTTAATCCTACCTAGAACCTTCGTAGCCCAATCGTCATTTCTTTCTTTACACAAACTGATTATTGTTTTCTGAAATCAGTTGTCCTCACAGGAAAAACGTCATTTCCTCTTTTCTTTGCTACATTTTTGGCACTCTGGCCACACAACAGACAATGGTCCTTGAACTAAACTCACTTTCGGAACGCAAAATACTTGCCTTTTTGTCACTGCTTGTTGGATTTCCTGTCTTGCTTTTCTTGGTTGCTGTATGTCTGACGGCAGTCTTTGTGAATTGATGCACCTGCACGCGTGGTAAGTGTATCCCCACGCAGTCTACTTGCGTTGTTGATGCCATCGCTACCTTTATCTCGTAGTACGACTGTTGGTTTCCCATTGTCTGAGAACTCACCACACAGCACACATCGGCTCATTTCCAATGTGTGGAATTTCTACATTGATGAGCCTGAAATACAAATTTGAGATAATTAAATCCAACAACTCTATTGTAAGCTGTATGCATTAGCAAATTCCTAAGCAAACATATTCATAAAATAATGTGTTTATATCTATATTTAATTATTGATGTCCTCTACAATTAAAATTTAAAATGAATTAAAAATTAGATTAAGAAAAATATATATATAATGATAACGTACAAAATGAAGAAACAGATTGAAATAATATGAAATAAAATAAACTTAACTAAACCAAACTGTGTCGTGGAAAACGTGTGGGTCTCATTGGTTGAATTCATGCACAGATGACGGCCAAAACATACTCCCCGGCGGTATGAAGGTTGTCATATATTTATGCCATTAACAAATTAAGGAAAAAAAATATTTCTACATTTTCTATCGAAATTATAACACTAAACTGCACAATACTTTCGACAGTGATGCGCCAAAATTCTTCTATAAAGTTACGAAAATGTCTGTTTTATTTTCCTGATCAATGTGTATTTTCCGACGAATTGGGTTGTATAATGAAGCCAATGGTAACGCTAAGTAATTATCTCGATGTACACAACATTTTGTTCAAAAGGAAAGAAAAGCAAGAGGAAAAAATTAAAAGCAAGGAGAACGAATTAAACGAAAAAAAAGAAAATCAACTTAGCATTAACGCAATAAAAGTATACTGTAATTGCACCTATGGGCTTCTGTAGATTTTATTTTCCGCATAGATAAGGCGTTATAAAAACACACCATTTTATTATGTTTTCTTTCAACCATGACAAATTTCACATCTCAATTGCATAATTTGGGTTTGGTATTGCAGGAAATGCTTCCATTAACTTGAAAAAATAATTCAATAGGAGATATTAACAATAAACATGCCGCCGAATAAAAACAACAACACTGTTCGAGGCATGTTTCAATTTTCTAAGCGTATCGTCCTTAATTCAAATGCAAACATATTTCGATATGAATTAGACACATTGATTAAGTATTAGTTATTCAACTTGTTTGTCTCACCTTCAATATTGTTTGTCGTCACTATAAAAAAAATACTGGCAGCAGAAAGTCATCGTCTGCAAAACAGCCAACAATCAATCGGAGTGATCTCCCTTTGTACTTACGGCAGCCTATAAATGCCGTTCACTTTCCCGAAACATGTACAAAAATAGCATGGTAAAAAATCATCATTTTCCGCTGCTCCGATTTTTGCCGATTTTTAGTATGTTGTTAATACACGGTTTACGGATGAGTTCCAATTAAAACATGTTCTGTTGCAATTAGTTTGATGTTAAATAGTAAAATGACTGGACTATAATGTCAGTGACTGTGTGGTGCTTCGTAAACATCTCTCGGGTAAAGGTCAAGGTCGCGGTCTAATGTCAAATCATTTTAATGACAATCTGTGCCATAACCTCTCAGCAGTCAACCCTTTCGCCACTGTTGACCATAATGGACTCATTCAGATCAATATGCATGGTAGAGTCTACAAAAGTTGCATAGAGGTGGAAGGGTTACACTTTTTATTGATAAATCTTTCTTGGTTAATGTATTAATACTTGTCTGTGATCGCCTAAAACTCTCATATGTTTGTATCCCTAATTTCGCGAAGTTACCTTTACATAGTATGCCATAATTGTCCATGTACTACTTAAATTCAATCTTGCTTACATAGTTATTTCCGGGGTCATAATACATGAAATATTTAACAAATCGTATACCTGTGTAGTATCTTCAATCCTAAGTAAAGGTCACAGTAAGTGGTGAGGGTCACTTCATTATAAATCTTCACGGGACCGAGACTTCTAAACAATCAACTGTGATTTGGTGAATTCCCTTTCTTCTGAAAAGCTTAATGCATATTTAATTCGGGTCTGCACTGTCATAGTAAGAAATCAAAAGAAGCCGGTAATGGAACAATAATTGGTGGGACTATTTTAATGAAATATCAGAGATGTCTGGTTCTTGTCTAGATAGTTAATTAGTGAAGCAGTGACCTGGAATTGCTTTTACTTCCAAATAGTCAAAAATTAAAGATATCTTACTTATTCATTAATAATCCCATTGTTGTTTCAATAATAATAATAATTCGAGATTATTATATACCGCTTTATCACAACCTAGTTCGTAGGTCGTCTCAAAGCGGTTCACAAATTATTATCCGTGGTTATAGGGCCTTTGCAACCAGCCAATACTTTTTTCAACTCCCTGGGGAGCATACAGCCGGAGCTGCCATTTCGGCGCTTACAGATAACATTCTACAATTCTAGTACTGACCAACCACGTACTCATTTACAGCTGACAAGAATGGAACAAGCTGAGTAAAGTATTTTGCTCAAAGATACAACACAGTGCCGTGCCGTGCGTGCCGTGCCGTGCCGTGCCTCGAACCCGCAACCCTTCGGTCACGAGCCCGGCGTCCTACCACTAGACTACCGTGCCTCACATCAATGCATTACGTGGTTTTATAATATTCTGTTTAAAATAGTTGTACTGAAGTTTTTAATTATCAACATTCTGCTCAATAATGACCATTTCATATTAGATATGTATTTATGTAACTACTCTATCGCTGACACTGACAATAACAGGTTTGGTTGTTTCAGCACGTTATCAAATGGACTCCAGAAGGATCTTTTGATCTGGGTAAGTGCTTTACACGTTTAGCGTTATAATTGTAAACTTGATACCGAAAGCCGATCTGAAGGTTGTCAAAAGTGCATGTAGACAAGCTCTAACAAATTATTATATGAGAAACAAATTACGGTATTTTGAAAGATAGCATCAGGATATGCATTCAGGAAATGCACAGAAATGTATGCACCTAGTTGTGCTTACCATAGGTTTTTCTTGTATTCATCTGGAATACATCTACGTTTCATATGGCCTTCATATGGAAGCACACTTGATCTTTCTGTCAAATTACTTGCCACTTTATTCTGAAACCGAGCCTTTATTATCTGAATTGTAAGGAAGGGAGTGAAAAGCTATTTCTGCAATAGCCTAAGCTCTGTGTCTACTTCTGTTGCATAGGCGCAAATATTACACACAAAAACAACTAATTTGAAGCGCAAACCTGGAGTAAATTGCATGTTGTTATCATCACTGATTCATCTGCTGTACTTGATCGGAGAGAACATTGTTTCTCCTAGTGACGTCTGTGGAGTATTTAACTGTAAGCCGCATTTCCTGGCCAACAGACAAAACGTCGAACCTGATCAGAATTGTATCGTTTAGTTGTTGGTATATCTCTGTATGGGTTCTTTGTTGGGGTTATGGTACTCCGGAATCAGAAGATGGATATCAATGCCCGGAATTAAATCACACCGTCTATAGATAAATGGTGAGTTTGTTTTCAATGTCGTTAATTTAAATCAGCCGCTTCAATTATTTTGAATTATCTTAATTATTCAATTTACAAATATTATCTTTGAACAAATTGTTCAATTCAATTTAGGACGGTGATTTAGAAAGTATATATACGAGCAGTTGATTAATATTTCGAAACTGAATATTTATCTAAAATAAATATTTTAGTTTCCTTATGTTTTGGTGAACTAGTTAGGGGCCAGATAGCCCGAGTGGTTCAGGCGTCTGACCGTCTACGATCACCAGCCCTCTACTACTGGGTCGCGTGATCGAGGCCTACGTGGCGCAGTCGCCAGGCACCTGTTTAATTTTCGACAATGCATATATCAGTTTAGCATATAAATATCTCATTACACATAGTTTTTAATAATCCATTTGAATTTAATGCCTTGAAATACAATGCAAATTATAAGTTGGTACAACTTACCTGAAAATTATCCATTGATTTACTTGGAGTTTTCTTCGTCGTTTTGGTTGGTTTTCGAATAAGGTTTTATATTCAAACGTAATAATTCATATGTTTGTTGATAATGTGAATGATAGGTATAGGATTTTGTCGACATTGGTTCCGTTTGTGGTACTTGTAGATTTAATATTTTTTAAATGTAATAATTTCGCGCGCCATGCTTTACCCGTCATATGAAATGGAGACTCGTTAAACGCCAATGTATGCCGTCATTTATTGAACGTTTTATGATATCATGTTTTACTCCAATATCAAGCCTCGCTTTTATAAAATTTCTTGACCATAAGAAAGATGAATTTTCCGTATGGCATGAATAAGAGAAATGATTTTTTTTTTTTTTTTTTAATCAGATATTAACTTTTATTACATACTTACTAATAAATACGGGTTTTTTGTATATGCGATACGACACAATTACTCTAACCCATATCAGCCCTCTCAGTATCACACCCCAAAACCCGTATCAGCCCCTGCCGTATCACACCCCAAAACCCATATCAGCCCGCAAAACCCATATCACACCCCATTTGGAAAAAAAATCGTTTTTCAATATTTCAAAAATGAAAATAAATCATAAGATAGTAGTTTTTATTAGTAAGTATGTAATAAACAGAATAAAACACCCTTTTTCCAAATCACACCCAGTATCAACCCTTGTCCAATATCAGCCCGCGGGCCTTCGGCCCTTGGGCTGATATTGCAGTCTCGGGTTGAAACTGGGTGTGATGTGGAAAAAGACATGTATTATTCTCTATCTAATATTGAATTAATAACAGAAAAAAGCAAATATCCAACCTGTGAAAGGAATGTTCAAATCTGAGAAAATATTTATGTATAAAAACTTAGTACACCTTCCGCGATAGCAAGGGGCCAAGTAATATATCAATAAAATGAAATAGCATTTTAAAGGCTGGAAAGATATGCACAATTTACAAACAGATATGATGGAATGTTTGTATACCAGCGAAAAAAAGAAACTGCATGCGGAGAATTGTTATAGAACATGTATTACCAAATGTATATACATTAAAATTCACACACATGACCGAGTATGACATATACACACTATCGGTGTGTCATTGACAGTTTTTCCCGTGCAGATTGCTCTCTATAGGCATTGAACAGTTTGCACGTGTTTCTCGTCGAGCCATCCAATTCGACAATGAAAGTTTATTTTTCAACTGTTGGGTCGCTCTGTTGAGACCAGTGAACAGTAAAAACAGCATTATAACGTTTTATTTTGTGATTAATGCTATGCCGAGGCTCAATGAAAAAGACCGCCTCCGGATTATTGGTATGCTTCAAGCTGGTATGGCCCAAGCCGTTGTCTCTACACGTTTTCATGTCCATCGAAACACAATCCGGGATTTGTGGAGACGACATCAACAGTTTGGCCACGTCGGCGATCGACCTCGGGTGGGACGTCCACGGGTGACGTCACGTCAACAGGACAACCATATTCGGCTTGTCCATTTGAGACGGCAAGTTTGACTGCACGGACAATCCCTGGGGTGCTACCAATAAGCCCGAGAACTGTACGGAACCGATTGCGTGAACGAGCTATCCGTCCGCGATGTCCTGCAATCCACCCAGTTCTTCTGCCACGTCATCGTGTATCACGTCTGGACTGGTGCAGAGGGCATCTGCGATATACTCGACGGGATGTGGCAGGCATTTTGTTTACGAACGAGTCGCGAGTCCACCTGGATAGTAGTAACGGAGTGTATCGTCGCGTTGGAGAACGTTTCCGTGACGCGTGTGTGGTACAACGACGTTCTTTCGGCGGAGGCAGCGTTATGATTTGGGGCGGCATCACAGCCAACGGGAGAACGCCTCTGTTGGTTGTTAACGGGAATTTGAACACGCTACGTTACCGTGACGAGATCCTCCGGACCCACGTCGTTCCATTCGTGCAAGGGCAGCAAAGCCACATTACGCTACAGCAGGACAACGCCAGGCCACACACAGTTCGTGTCGCTATGGACTTTCTTGCCCAGCAGAACGTTGACGTGTTGCCGTGCCCTGCTGTATCCCCCGATCTGTCGCCCATTGAACACGTCTGGGATGAAATGAAGCGCATATTACGGGCATTACCTATTCAACCGGTGACGTTGGCTGATTTGGCTGCAGCGTTGGTACAGATCTGGAGTGCCATCCCACAAGCATTCTTGAACCGTCTGAAAGGCTCCATGCGTCGACGTTGCCGCGCTTGCATTCAGGCAAACGGTGAACATACGAAGTATTAACTTTGTGAACTCAGTATTGACCCCTGCTATGTTTACGTCACTCCTGAGCGAAACTTATTGACTCCATAACGTGGAAAATGGAATGCAACTGTTAATAAATAACAAATAAATTGTCCCTGAAAACCTTGTTGTTCAACGTCATACACATTTATTTTTATAACACATTTTAGGCATGCACAGTTTCTTTTTTCCGCTGGTATAGCTTTGCTTATGAACCAACCTTTTGTTATTATATACATATGGTTTCGAGCGGCACAAGTGCATGCAGTGTCTTAAGTGCACATGCACTCTTAGCTTCTAAGTGTTAAGACTATCATGAGCTGTGGAAATACATTGCATTAATTTCTGTCTCTTAACGTTATTACTACTTGTACAACAATAGGGTGTCTGCAAAGGTTGGCGTGTGTCGAAGTCCTACATATAAGGCTTGCGTGTTGGAAGTGATATCGGTAACTTGAGTGTTATGCTTTGTTGATAAAACGCGCATATGTACGGCAGATTGTGAACATTCACTGTAAACAATATTCCTTAGAACGATTCCCTGTGTTACGCACATTATCACGGAAGAATATATAAACCACCAGCTGTGTTTTAACACATGTTTTATACGTGCTTTATATGTGTTTTGTGTGCTGAATGCGTTATACGTGGAGGTTTAGGAAACGTTACAAAGCACAGTTGTGACTCTACCATATTCATAGTCTTGATAATGTGTGACGAATCATATTCAATAAAACAGTTAAAGCACACTGTTGCAGATATCGTCAGATATATGTGGCATCATCATGAAGTAGAATATTCTGGTATGTGTCTAAGTCCCATTATACCCATGGTATTGAATAGTGTGACATCTGTTTTTCTTACTGAATAACATGAAATGTTCGTTGTGTATAATCATTTGTGGGCTTTCTTGGAGGCTATAGAACCACGAAAATAGATAGAACAATTTTGATTTATATACTTGACTCCTCTTTGTTTATATGGCGGTATCCACGAAAGTTTGTACCACGAAACGATGTTAATGGCCTCAAGCCACGAATGAAAAATATCTACGAATATTTCATGTTATACAGTATATGACACGCTGACATGCTATTTTTCAGCCTCAATGTTAAGAAGTGAATTCGCTCGACAGTTAATTTGTACTCTAAACCCTCGTTGTCCTGGTGTTGCTGTGGGGACCGGGTTTATACCATATTACATACTAAATTGATATGTACCGTTTCTTGTGGGATTGTTGTTGATTGCAATCTGATGTAAACGGGATAATGTTTCAAGTTTTTGTGTTGAAAATCTCTGTGCTGGTTTTTTTACTGGCCGTAAATTAAAAGAACATATGATGTTTATTGGCTGATATATAGGAGAGTGAATTATTCATAACTTAGTAATGGTTTAGCTGAAATGATAGGGAACCTGTGGCAGGTTTTATCACAGCTATTATCTCACTATCCCGACAATCTTTCCAACACCGCCTTGATTGTGTTTACATAATACACAATACAATTAAAAAAGATACATCTAGAAAAACCGAATATGTAAAACGTTTCAATCTGTTTTTTTTGCATATTATCGAACCACTGAAATGGACATTCTTGATTTGTAATAACAGACTGTGTTCATAGTTGCGAATATAGTATAGACATGGATTTCACAGAGAATAAAATGTACCGGACATTAATAGATCCGAGCTTAACCGGATGTTTGTTAGGGTGCCAACTAAAGCATTATCTGGGTCTTTCATACGCTTATCATACTTGTTTAATTAATCGGAGTGTTATCATTTGATAAGTTATTATTCAAAGATACATAATGCATATAACCGCAAAGATTATCCAAAGTACGAAACCAGTTGACGTTCTAGATGTTTTATCATAATGAACTCTTTAGATCAAATACCTGTTGGCATAGGAGTACGGACTTCGCTTTGCTAATCCTTCCTTACTTTAACGTATACACGATAATCAAAGCCTTGTATTTGTTTTACGCCAGACTGGATTTTCAAGAGGTATTCTGTCCCTGTTGAGATGGGACTAGTTGGTATAAGTGATTCCAGATTTCATTCGGACGTTCTACTGGCACTAAAATCGTAACAAAAACAAATAGAGGATAATGACGGGATCATTTCGTTACTCAAATTAGTTGTTGTCTCTATAGCATTGTGTTCCAGGATTGGCTACCTAAGCCGCACACCTAGTGACGCAGGCACCTCTAAATAGCCCAGACAAAACGCCGGTGGATTCACGGCAGATCGGCTCTGCTGTCAAGGCCGAGTGTACATGTGTTTTCTTCATCATCAACGTTGTTTCGTAATATCTTTAATCTTTGTTTAATATGACTGATCCATCAACATTCCTGGGTTTTCTATAAGAAGACTCTATAATGCACTCCTAACTTACATTATAACTGTCGTGGTGAATTGCTCTCTGCCTTTGATGCGTGAGATACCTTTTTATTCATAATACCCTATGTAATATATAAAACCCTGTCCGTACTTCTCCACAGCAGTACTGCTATATCCTAGAGTACCCTGACCATTCTACTACAGTCACATGCCAATAGGCACTTTGGTACGGCCCACGTCTATGTCACCTGATATTCTGAATGCAACGGGTTCGTGTACATTCTCATGTTTCATGATCGGCCTGTCTCGTATAGTTAAATTGTACAGGGTTTTGATCATGTAAATCTTCCCTGTTTGTATATAGACTACAGGTAGAAGGCCGACACCTGTTGGTCGGTGTACTATATACTATATACCATCTGATCACAGTCAAGGTGGATCTTCTTATTCACGGATTTAATGCAAAGTGGTTAACGATATCTTTACAAACACCTCAGCATCTGTTGACAAATATTGGATTATATGCTTGTGTTAACAGAGGTAAGTAATTAGTTTTTGAAGTAATAAAACAAACACAAAATACAATGCACGATAAAATCGTAATTGATTCAAAATTTTCGAAATCTCATAACACCATATTTATATTTTATGATTGTTTATATCTTTATGTCTTAATAATTATTCATCTACATTTAAGTACTTAAGCGAACAAAAAGACAAGTTTTGTACTGAAGTGAAATACATGCATCGTATAAGACAAAATCCAAGCTGTCTTTACAGAAACGTTACTCAGTATCATAAAGTGTCTGGCAAAATCGAACATAGCATGTTCATCGTACCATTGATTACTCAATGTAACCATTAGTTTCTATATCTATGTAATCAATAACATTTAGGAGATGATGCCTATTTATAAGCTTCATATATGTGATAAGAAACCTATATTGTTTCATCTAATGGATGTTTTATTTATTTGGTTATTTTTTCAGATTTTTTTTTCTCACTGATTACACGTTTATCGCAATGTGGATGAAACATGTCGAAACTGAATTTGTAACAATTTAATGCATATGTTAGCCGTTACAAATATACTTGTTAACTGACAATTACATCGTTTAATGCCCAACAAAACCACACATACCGCAAACAGGGATGCAGTGCACCATGTACAGCATAGCGGTTACAGGACAGAAAGTTGTGGCAGGAATGACAGGTAAACCGCAGTGTTATTGTAACTGATAGTGTTATGGTTCGTGACCTTGGTGATAGAATGTTCACGTTTGTTGTCAATTTCAGATCAGTGCCATCGTTTGGGCTGAGTGGACGTAAAATGACTGCTCAGTTTGATTACATGCTTTGAGGTGCCCACAATACTGACCATGTGTCGTCAGATAGTTGTTCTGACCATCTTGGTGTTAGCAGGCGTTCGTTTCGGACATGGTCAAGAAACAACGTTGAAGGTAAGTGGAATAATAATTTAAGTGCTTTGTTTTGAAAGTAAAATGTTATAGTTTTAGATACAATATATATATATATACATTTTCAACATTTTAAGTAAATTACATGAAAATAGTTTATGTTATATTTTTAACAGCCCATCAACACTGTCAATGCCTAATTAGACATTATACTGTACATTGAAATACAGATTTTTCGCATTAAATCTTATACAAGTTCCCATTATTGATCTTGAGAGTTGTTTTTGTGTTAAATAAGTATCAATTGTTTTGTCATATTCTTTCTTTGGAATCGTTTTGAGGGAGAAATCGTCAAGGCTATGTGTGTTTGTTCTTGCTTTCACAACGATATGCAGGAGTGATGATGTGATTATAATCTCAAATACAAGTCAGCTAAGAATGTCTGTAAGATGTGTAACTATTCTATTAGAAAATGGTGTTAATATGACGGCTAATAGTTTGCTCCTGAATATGAAGAAGTAACACATGTGTTGACACATTGTTCTCGTAACAAGGACCTTAAGGGTTATTTGTTATATAAAAAACTACATATTACATGTTTTACAGTAGTCTGGTGGTAGGACGCCGGACTCGTGACTGACGGATTACGTGTTCGAGTCACGGCACGGCACTGTGTTGTATCCTTGAGCAAGATACTTTACTCCGCTTGTTCCAGTCTACTCAGCTGTAAATGAGTACATGGTTGGGCAGTGCTAGAATTGTTGAATGCTGTCTGTGAGCGCCGAAATGGCAGCACTGGCTGTATGCTCCCCAGGGTGTTGAGAAGGATATTGGCTGGATGCAAATGCCCTATAACCACGGATAATAATTTGTGAACCGCTTTGAGACGACCTACGAATTAGGTTGTGATAAAGCGGTATATAATAACCCCGAATTATTATTATTATTATTATTATTAGTTTTATTGAAGATATCATACGTAAGCAAACAGCTTCTCATTTTTCATTCAAGTATAGGGAAAATGTTTACATATTCCATGTTGCATAGAACCTGTCATTACTTAGAAGAAGAATTAATTTCCCAGCATCGACAAAGCGCTGTGGAAGATTTATACAATGTACTGTTTATAGTGTAGGTGTGCAGTGATGATGTAAAATGCAATTTAATATTGTCAGTCTGGTCACACTTGACGAGTAGTGGGGGGAGGAGACACTGCTGTTTTTCTCTCTCAGATGTATGTGTTAACTGACCTCAATGTCAGCCTGTCAAACATATCGCTGTCTGTAGGTGTCCGATGTATTGTGTGTGCTGGGTGTTAGTTTTCATTATACAGAAAACATTGTTAAGTTAAAATGTCAGTGTCCTGTTACTTTCTAAATAATGTGTTTAGATTTATAAGATGCAGTGCATATCAAATTTGTTTGTTACATCACTAAAGTGGAATGAAATGTCGAATGTTAAGAAGATAAAAGTATGTTTAATTAATAATGATGATCAATCATTATATTTTAGTATCAAATCCATCTTTTTCACGGTTATGATAACATTTTTATGAAGTACATTTCAGGAATTTTAACAGATAGTCAACAGTATTTTATTCAAACAAGTGCCTATTGTTGTTCTCCCTATGACACATGTATCTTTGCTGTTACTATACTTTTTATAATATCGTTAATGAGGACGGAAGCTTTCCTAACGCCCATGCATCATATTTCTCTGTTATATACATACTGTCAATATCGTAATCGTCAAAATCCATGCTATAAAATTGTCGTCTAATTTCGTAGGAAACCGTTTTGATGAAATGAAGAACAACGATATTATAATCGAGCTGGTTTATCTAGACAGGGAATGTCATGTCATTACCAACAGGGAGTTACAAGATACGAGACTTTGCATTAAAAAGAATAGCTGATTTGCTAGGGTAAACGTTAGATCTAAAATAAACTATTATAATATCATCTTAGCCGTGTAACGCAAACGATTAAAGATGTCTAAAATTTAGATATCTTCATGGCAAGGAAGATGTCAACATCATCTTGGTATGTAAGCATCAACTTCAGGACCCATGCACAGTTCACAGAGTAAAGAGAAATATGTAAAAGATGCAGAAACCATTTGCTGTATGAAATATCTCATTGTAGTACAAGTGCCACTGTGCATCGGGCATTACTTGTATCTCGCCCCAAGTTACAAAATGTATACAGCATAGGTATATTCTTATCGTTCTGAATAAGTACTTCATGATACATGCAACCTTACTCCGACAATATGTACTTAAGGGTACATGCTACACCTTACTCCAGCTATATGTGCTTTAGAATACATGCTATATGTACCTCACTCCGACAATATGAAATTAATGATACATGCTACCTTACTCCAACAATATGTACTTAATGATACCTTCCCCAAACAATATGTACTTAATGCTATCTTACTTCGACAATATGCACTTAATGCTATCTTACTCCAATAATACGTACTTATCGCTATGTTACTCCGAAAATATGTACTTAATGCTATCTTACTCCGACAATATGTACTTAATGAAACGTGTTACCTTCCCCCAATAATATGTACTTAATGCTATCTTACTCCGACAATATGTACTTAATGCTATCTTACTCCGACAATATGTACTTAATGCTATCTTACTCCGATAATACGTACTTATCGCTATCTTACTCCGAAAATATGTACTTAATGCTATCTTACTCCGACAATATGTACTTAATGAAACGTATTACCTTCCCCGAATAATATGTACTTAATGCTATCTTACTCCGACAATATGTGCTTAATGCTATCTTACTCCGATAATATGTACTTAATTCTATCTTACTCCGACAATATGTACTTAAGGATACGTGTAACCTTCCTCCAACAATATGTACTTAATGCTATCTTACTCCGACAATATGTACTTAATGCTATCTTACTTCGACAATATGTGCTTAATGTTATCCATTCCGACAATATGTACTTAAGGATACGTGTAACCTTCCTCCAACAATATGTACTTAATGCTAACTTACTCCGACAATATGTACCTAATGCTAACTTACTCCGACTAATGTACTTAATACTATCTTACTCCGACAATAGGCACTTAATGCTATCTTACTCCGACAATATGTACTTAATGCTAACTTACTTCGAAAATATGTACTTAATGCTATCTTACTCCGAAAATAAGTACTTAATGCTATCTTACTCCGAAAATATGTATTTAAGGATACGTGTTACCTTACTCCGACAATATGTACTTCAGAATACACGCTTATTTACTCCTACCATACGTACTTAGTGATACATGCTACCTTACCCCAACAATACGTGCTTAATGATACCTGCTACCTTACTCCAACAATACGTACTTAGTGATACATGCTACCTTACTCCAACAATACGTGCTTAATGATACATGCTACCTTACCCCAACAATACGTACTTAGTAATACATGCTACCTTACTCCAACAATACGTGCTTTGGGATACATGTACATGCTACCTTACTCCAACAATTCGTACTTAGTGAAACATGCTACCTTACTCCAACAATACATGCTTAGTGATAAATGTATCTTACTCCAATAATACGTAATTGGGGATACATGCTACCTTACTCCAACAGTACGTACTTCGTGATACATGCTACCTTACTCCAACAATACGTACTTAGTGATACATACTACCTTACTCCAACAATACGTAATTGGGGATACATGCTACCTTACTCCAACAATACGTACTTCGTGATACATGATACCTTACTCCAACAATACGTACTTAGTGATACATGCTACCTTACTCCAACAATACATGCTACCTTACTCCAACAATACATGCTTAGTGATACATGCTACCTTACTCCAACAATACGTGCTTGGGGATACATGTACATGCTACCTTACTCCAACAATTCGTACTTAGTGATACATGCTACCTTACTCCAACAATACATGCTTAGTTTTACATGCTACCTTATTCCAACAATACGTACTTAGTAATACATGCTACCTTACTCAAACAATACATGCTTAGTGATACATGCTACGTTACTCCAACAATACATGCTTAGTGATTCATACTACCTTACTCCAACAATACGTACTTTGTGATACATGCTACCTTACTCCAACAATACGTACTTCGTGATACATGATACCTTACTCCAACAATACGCACTTAGTGATACATGCTACCTTACTCCAACAATACTTACTTAGTGATACATGCTACCTTACTCAAACAATACGTGCTTAGTGATTCATGCTACCTTACTCCAACAATACGTACTTAGTGATGCATGCTACCTTACTCCAACAATACGTACTTAGTAATATATGCTACCTTACTCCAACAATACGTACTTAGGGATACATGCTACCTTACTCCAACAATACGTACTTCGTGATACATGATACCTTACTCCAACAATACGTACTTAGTGATACATGCTACCTTACTCCGACAATACGTACTTAGTGATACATGCTACCTTACTCCGACAATACGTACTTAGTGATACATGCTACCTTACTCCGACAATACGTACTTAGTGATACATGCTACCTTACTCCGACAATACGTACTTAGTGATACATGCTACCTTATTGCAACAATACGTACTTAGTGATACATGCTACCTTACTCCGACAATACGTACTTAGTGATACATGCTACCTTACTCCGACAATACGTACTTAGTGATACATGCTACCTTACTCCGACAATACGTACTTAGTGATACATGCTACCTTACTCAAACAATACGTACTTAGTGATACATGCTACCTTATTGCAACAATACGTACTTAGTGATACATGCTACCTTACTCCGACAATACGTACTTAGTGATACATGCTACCTTATTCCAACAATACGTGCTTGGGGATACATGTACATGCTACCTTACTCCAACAATACGTGCTTGGGAATACATGTAGATTCCACATGCAGGAAATTGTTTTATTTAAATAAATGGAAATGTGATTATTATTAGACAATCTTAATGTAACACATTTAAAGGGAGATAACTCTTTAACTTATGGCAGGTATAATATACACTGTAGCATGTGTCCTTAAGTACCTTTGATATTTTATCGCAAACCACTTGCTATTTCTTGTGTCATTGGATGCCTGTTTACTGCTACAGTTGCATTACAAATGCGTACAGATAAACATTAACGCTGTGAGGTATACACATTGGACAATAGTCATACTGTGCCACAAACACCTGAGCAGAAGTAAATTTCGTAAAGGTACAAAAAAACCCAGATACCTGGCCGTCTCTCACCGATATGAAAACAGATTATGACAATATAGGCATCTTGTCTGTGATGCTGTTTCTTGTTACGCATACATTTGTTTCTATAAATATTAATTTCCTAAGAAATACAATGCATTTAGCAAGATTGGATCTCCCATATGGAATTATATTATTTTCCTGTTCTGTAACTTCCTTAAAAAACAACAAAAAGTTTACCGATCTTTATTTAAAATTAAAACATTTGTCAGATGATATCAATGACGAACATAACAGTTTGGATTTTTTTCCCTTTATTATTATGCGTTCGTTATCCCTCTTTATCACTCTCATATTCATTCCTGATAGTTGATATCAAAAGAAAAAAAGAACCATTAAAACGTCGCAGGTATGAATTCTTGGTATTTCATAGAATCATAAAAGAGCCGGATAAATATATGTAAGCTCTGGCTAGACATTAAATGAACAAGTCTGCTTTACTCAAAGAACCCGTGGTTTCGATAATATGGAAAACTTATTATAGTTATAGAATTTGTTTTGTTTTCCATTGATTTGGAATATTTTGCATGACGGATATATTCGGTACCATCATATATTGACATTAATTACAAAAAACAAAATTGACGTTATAGTCACCTCACTTCTGAATTCTGTGTCACTCAACTTCAGTATGACCCTGTGGTCACCTCACTACCAAATTCTATGACATTTACCTACAGTATGACACTAATGGTTACCTAACTAACAAACTCTATGTGATTTACCTACAGTATGACACTAATGGTTACCTTACTACCAAACTTGATGTGATTTACCTACAGTATGAAACTAATGGTCACCTTACTACCAAACTCTATTCCATTTACCTTCTGTGTTACACTAATGGTTACCTTACTACCAAACACTGTGTCATTTACCTTCTGTAAGACACTAATGGTCACTTGACTACCAATAATGGTTACCTTACTACCAAACTTGATGTGATTTACCTACAGTATGAAACTAATGGTTACCTAACTAACAAACTCTATGTGATTTACCTTCTGTATGACACTAATGATCACCTTACTACCAAACTCTATGTGATTCACCTTCTGTGTTATACTAACGGTCACTTGACTACCAAACTCTATGTGATTCACCTTCTGTGTTATACTAACGGTCACTTGACTACCAAACTCTATGTCATTTACCTACATTATGACACTAATGGTTACCTTACTACCTAACTCTATGTGATTTACCTTCTGTATGACACTAATAATCACTTGACTACCAAACTCTATGTGATTCACCTTCTGTGTTATACTAACGGTCACTTGACTACCAAACTCTATGTCATTTACCTACATGGAAAACTTATTATAGTTATAGAATTTGTTTTGTTTTCCATTGATTTGGAATATTTTGCATGACGGATATATTCGGTACCATCATATATTGACATTAATTACAAAAAACAAAATTGACGTTATAGTCACCTCACTTCTGAATTCTGTGTCACTCAACTTCAGTATGACCCTGTGGTCACCTCACTACCAAATTCTATGACATTTACCTACAGTATGACACTAATTGTTACCTTACTACCAAACTTTCTGTGATTTACCTACAGCATGACACTAATGGTTACCTTACTACCAAACTCTATGTGATTCACCTTCTGTGTTATACTAACGGTCACTTGACTACCAATCTCTGTGTCATTTACCTTCTGTATGACACTAATAATCACTTGACTACCAAACTCTATGTCATTTACCTACAGTATGACAATAATGGTTACCTTACTACCAATCTCTATGTGATTTACCTTCTGTGTTACGCTAATGGTTACCTTACTACCAATCTCTATGTGATTTACCTTCTGTATGACACGAACGGTCACTTTATTACCAAACTCTGTGTCATTTACCTACAGTATGACCCTAATGGTTACCTAACTAACAACCTCTATGTGATTTACCTACAGTATGACACTAATTGTTACCTTACTACCAAACTTTACGTGATTTACCTACAGTATGACCCTAATGGTTACCTTACTAACAAACTCTATGTGATTTACCTTCTGTATGACACTAATGGTTACATTACTACCAAACTTTATGTGATTTCCCTACAGTATGACACTAATGGTTACCTTACTACCAAACTCTATGTCATTTACCTACAGTATGACAATAATGGTTACCTTACTACCAAACTCTGTGTCATTTACCTACCGTATGACACTAACGGTCACTTGACTACGAAACTTTATGTGATTTACCTACAGTATGACACTAACGGTCACTTGACTACCAAACTCTGTGTCATTTACCTACAGTATGACACTAATGGTCACCTTACTACCAAACTCTATTTCATTTACCTACAGTATGACAATAACGGTCACTTGACTAACAAACTCTATTTCCTTTACCTTCTGTGTTACACTAACGGTCACCTCAATGCCAAACTCTATGTCATTTACCTACAGTATGACACTAATGGTTACCTTACTAACAAACTCTATTTGATTTACCTACAGTTTGACAATAATGGTCACCTTACTACCAAACTCAATGTGATTTACCTTCTGTATGACACTAACGGTCACTTGACTACCAAACTCTATGTGATTTACCTTCTGTGTTACACTAATGGTTACCTTCCTACCAAACTCTATGTGATTTACCTTCTGTATGACACTAATGATCACCTTACTACCAAACTCTATTGCATTTACCTTCTGTATGACACTAATAATCTCTTGACTACCAAACTCTATGTCATTAACCTTCTGTATGATACTAACGGTCACATTACTACCAAACTCTATGTGATTCACCTTCTGTGTTATACTAACGGTCACTTGACTACCAAACTATGTGTCATTTACATTCTGTATGACACTAACGGTCACCTTACTACAAAACTCTATGTGATTTATCTTTTGTACGACACTAATGGTCCCCTTACTACCAAACTCTATGTCATTTACCTTCTGTATGACACTAATGGTTACCTTACTACCAAACTTTATGTGATTTTCCTACAGTATGACACTAATGGTCATCTTACTACCAAACTCTATGTCATTTCCCTACAGTATGACACTAATGGTCATCTTACTACCAAACTCTATTGCATTTACCTTCTGTATTACACTAATGGTTACCTCACTACCGAACTCTGTCATTTACCTACAGTATGACACTAACGGTCACCTTACTACCAAACTCTGTGTCATTTTACTTCTGTTTTACACTAATGTGTACCTTACTACCAAACTCTGTGTCATTTACCTACAGTATGACACTAATGGTTACCTCACTTCCAAACTCTGTGTGATTTTCCTTCTGTACGGCACGAATGGTCACTTGACTATCAAACTCTGTGTCATTTTACTTCTGTTTTACACTAATGTGTACCTTACTACCAAACTCTGTGTCATTTACCTACAGTATGACGCTAATGGTCACCTTACTTCCAAACTCTATTTCATTTACCTACAGTACTCTATGTGATTTACCTTCTGTATGACACTAATGATCACCTTACTACCAAACTCTATTGCATTTACCTTCTGTATTACACTAATGGTTACCTTACTACCAAACTCTATTTCATTTACCTACAGTATGACACAAATGGTTACCTCACTACCACACTCTATGTGATTTACCTTCTGTGTTACACTAATGGTTACCTTCCTACCAACCTCTATGTGATTTACCTACAGTATGACACTAACGGCCACTTGACTACCAAACTTTGTGTCATTTACCTACAGTATGACTCTAATGGTCACCTTACTACCAAACTATATGTGATTTACCTTCAGTATGACACTAATGGTTACCTCACTACCAAACTCGTTGTGATTTACCTTCTGTACGACACGAATGGTCACTTGACTACCAAACTTTATGTGATTTACCGACAGTATGACACTAATGGTCACCTTAATACCAAACTCTATTTCATTTACCTTCTGTGTTACACTAACGGTCACCTTACTACCAAACTCTATATGATTTACCTACAGTATGACACTAATGGTTACCTTACTAACAAACTCTATTTGATTTACCTACAGTTTGACAATAATGGTCACCTTACTACCAAACTCTATGTGATTCACCTTCTGTGTTATACTAACGGTCACTTGACTACCAAACTCTGGGTCATTTACCTTCTGTATTACACTAATGGTTACCTTACTACCAAACTCTATGTCATTTCCCTACAGTATGACACTAATGGTCATCTTACTACCAAACTCTATGTCATTTACCTTCTGTATGACACTAATAATCACTTGACTACCAAACTCTGTGTCATTTACCTACAGTATGACGCTAATGGTCACCTTACTTCCAAACTCTATTTCATTTACCTACAGTATGACACAAATGGTTACTCTGTGTCATTTACCTTCTGTATGACTCTAATGGTCACCTTACTACCAAACTCTGTGTCATTTTCCTTCTGTATGACACTAATAATCACTTGACTACCAAACTCTATGTGATTTACCTTCAGTATGACACTAATGGTTACCTCACTTCCAAACTCTGTGTGATTTTCCTTCTGTACGGCACGAATGGTCACTTGACTATCAAACTTTATGTGATTTACCTTCTGTGTTATACTAACGGTCACTTGACTACCAAACTCTATGTGATTTACCTTCAGTATGACACTAATGGTTACCTCACTACCAAACTCTTTGTGATTTACCTTCTGTACGACACGAATGGTCACTTGACTACCAAACTCTATGTGATTTACCTATAGTATGATAATAATGGTCACCTTACTACCAAACTCTGTGTCATTTACCTACAGTATGACTCTAATGGTCACCTTACTACCAAACTTTATGTGATTTTCCTACAGTATGACACTAATGGTCATCTTACTACCAAACTCTATTGCATTTACCTTCTGTATGACACTAATGATCACCTTACTACCAAACTCTATGTGATTTACCTTCAGTATGACACTAATGGTTACCTCACTACCAAACTCTTTGTGATTTACCTTCTGTACGACACTAATGGTCACTTGACTACCAAATTTTATGTGATTTACCTACAGTATGACACTAACGGTCACTTGACTACCAAACTCTGTGTCATTTACCTTCTGTATTACACTAATGGTTACCTTACTACCAAACTCTATTTCATTTACCTACAGTATGACACAAATGGTTACCTCACTACCAAACTCTATTTCAATTACCTACAGTATGACACTAATGGTCACCTTTACTACCAAACTCTATTTCATTTACCTACAGTATGGCACAAATAATTACCTCACTACCAAACTTTGTGTGATTTACCTTCTGTACGGCACGAATGGTCACTTGACTACCAAACTCTGTGTCATTTACCTTCTGTATTACAATAATGGTTACCTTACTACCAAACTCTATTTCATGTACCTTCTGTATGACACTAATGGTCACTTGACTACAAAACTCTGTGTCATTTACCTACAGTATGACACTCACGGTCACCTTACTACCAAACTCTACGGATTTACCTTCAGTATGACACTAATGGTCACCTTACTATCAAACTCTATTTCATTTACCTACAGTATGGCATAAATGGTTACCTCACTACCAAACTCTGTGTGATTTTCCTTCTGTACGGCACGAATGGTCACTTGACTACCAAACTTTATGTGATTACCTTCTGTGTTACACTAACGGTCACCTTACTACAAAACTCTGTGTCATTTACCTACAGTATGACACTCACGGTCACCTTACTACCAAACTCTATGTCATTAACCTTCTGTATGATACTAACGGTCACCTTACTACCAAACTCTACGGATTTACCTTCAGTATGACACTAATGGTTACCTCACTACCAAACTCTATTTCAATTACCTAAAGTATGACACTAATGGTCACCTTTACTACCAAACTCCTCTATGTCATTTACCTACAGTATGACACTCACGGTCACCTTACTACCAAACTCTACGGATTTACCTTCAGTATGACACTAATGGTCACCTTAATACCAAACTCTATTTCATTTACCTACAGTATGGCACAAATAATTACCTCACTACCAAACTTTGGGTGATTTACCTTCTGTACGGCACGAATGGTCACTTGACTACCAAACTCTATGTCACTTACCCTCTGTACGACACTAATGGTCACCTTACTTCCAAACTATATGTCATTTACCCTCTGGACGACACTAATGGTCACCTTACTACCAAACTCTATGTGATTTACCTTCTGTGTTATACTAACGGTCACTTGACTCCCAAACTCTGTGTCATTTACCTTCTGTATTACAATAATGGTTACCTTACTACCAAACTCTATGTCATTAACCTTCTGTATGATACTAACGGTCACCTTACTACCAAACTCTGTGTCATTTACCTACAGTATGACACTCACGGTCACCTTACTACCAAACTCTACGGATTTACCTTCAGTATGACACTAATGGTTACCTCACTACCAAACTCTGTGTGATTTTCCTTCTGTACGGCACGAATGGTCACTTGACTACCAAACTCTATGTCACTTACCCTCTGTACGACACTAATGGTTACCTTACTCCCAAACTCTATGTCATTTACCTTCTGTACGACACTAATGGTCATCTTACTACCAAACTCTATGTCATTTACCCTCTGTACGACACTAATGGTCACCTTACTACCAAACTATATGTCATTTACCCTCTGTACGACACTAATGGTCACCTTACTACCGAACTCTATGTGATTTACCTTCTGTATGACAATAATGGTCCCCTTACTACCACACTCCTTGTCATTTAACCCCTTTAAGACACTAATGGTCCCCTTACTACCAAACTCTGTGTGATTTACCTTCTGTACGACACTAACGGTCACTTTATTACCAAACTCTGTGTCATTTACCTTCAGTATGACAACTATGGTCACCTCACTTCTTACATCTATACGTTATAAAATTTACCTACTGTGTGATTATAACTGTCAACTTCACTACCATCAAACTCATTTGCCTTTAGTATGATATAAATTGCCGATGAAACTACAACATGATGATGAATGATTTACATAAAGATTCATAGAAATATAAAGGGAATACTACCAGGTGTCCTTAGGGTAAATATTTTCTGCTTCATCTATTAAACTTGCAATGTAAATAAAGATATAATCCAAACAGTCACACGCCTTCAAAGTGAGATTTGGGGAAGTCACAAGAAAAGAACAAGGCATATTAATGATCATAATGAAAAATATCGACCTGCATCCGTTTAAATTTCGTATTTTATGGCTGTCGGTCAGCAGTCGAGATCTATCAGGAAAATCATG
Source organism: Mizuhopecten yessoensis (assembly GCF_002113885.1). Classification (NCBI taxonomy): domain Eukaryota; kingdom Metazoa; phylum Mollusca; class Bivalvia; order Pectinida; family Pectinidae; genus Mizuhopecten; species Mizuhopecten yessoensis. Next base: position 43,590 of record NW_018403789.1, on the reverse strand, counting down.
GTATTCGGAGTATGTCATATTTTAGAAGTGAAATGCCCAAGCGAGATAAGAAACACAAGTCAACCGCATCGTAAGGAATGGGCGATCCATTCTATACACTGTCTATAATATGTTCTGCATGTGGCTATGTCATGATTTTGTATCAAAGATTTAAGATAAACTTCTCATACATATGAACCGTTTACCTGTCCCTATCATACACAAAGGATAAAACGCCAAGGTAAAAAGGTCGAAAATGTCGGCATGATATCCTAAGGTAATGCCAAGGCCACACAGGTCGAAGTGTTCTCCGTCTACTTCGATATCTGTCCTATATCTTCTCCCCATTTCCCTTTCATCTGTTTAGGCAAAACGTTTCTTCTTAATTCTGTTGTCGGGCCATGCATCAAACAAATACTTCAAAGGTATACTTCTCATCTCTTTGACTTAGTTGTGGGTCCACAGTTTGATTCTAAAACATGCAGAAAAGATCAGAAGTCTGATGCACTGTTTTTTCACTGGATCAATGGTTCAAAGTGTCTAAGGGAATAAAGGGAACGATGGCGTCGCATGTACGAAAGTAGTTTGACATTAAATGTGGTGCAAACGTCAGTCGAAGAGTCCGCACATGTCATGGCCCCTGTTGTACACCTGAGCATAATACTGTCATGAGTTACTATGAAATAACACTTTCAGTTTGGAATCGCTCATTAACCCCGTGAAGATTAAGCCATTCTTCGTGTCAGCCTACTATTAACCCTTGAACCCTTAATGTAACATTTAACATTGAGAATGATACTTTAAGCGTGATACACTTCATTAATTTTGTGTGGGCAGTTATTTTGTGTGAGCACATTGTGATAAACTATGCAGAGAATTGCGATCGCCTGGTAATTATAAAGTCTTTTTGTACCAAGGTATTTATTATCAGATTTGAATGTCCTGAATTAAACTAGTCGTTATGATTTAGAAAAAAATTAAAAAGATCATATTTCAAAATATAAGACTATAGCTTATTTATATTAAACTGTCAGTGTCCGCCCACATAATGATTTGAATAGATACAAAAAATCATGTTTTACCTTAACAAAATAGTCCTGTTATGCCTGAACAAACTATATAAAAACAATATTTCATCACAATAGCACATCCAAAAGTCATTTTACCTATCATAATATAGTCTCGCATTGTTTGAGTTTTCCAAGTTACATATTCCCTCAAATGTTTTATACATACATAACATTAGAACAATTTGTATTTTTCGGAATGACTAATCTAAAAAAACAAAAACAAAAACAATATAAACCTTATTACTTTAGTGAATAGAATGTAAGTTACTGTCTATAAACACCCCAAAGCTTGCCTCGCGCTTTTATTTGTGCTCCAGCGGTCAATGTTTTAAACGGCATCGTATTGGTACACAGAACAAAAGCCTCTTTGTTATACCTATGTATGCCTAACCCATTATCACGGATAATCAAACTTAATTAGATTACCTGTAATTAATGATATCGTTGAATGAGGATCATCAATTCAATTTAAAATCGCCGATCCTTAACAAAATCTGTCACAAAACAATGTCATGTATATAACAGGTGGCCCAGGGTAGTATCTCAAGTTTTGTTATATATGAGGGATTAAAACGCGAAGAAGTCATTTCACTACAAGATCATACCTGCTTGTATGGGAATTTGTAAAAAGACATGATAGTCAGTATGTATCCTCTTAACAGATCTTTATCTGAAATGTGTTTTTCTATCTTTCGTGTCTTTAAAAAGCCCCATATGATGTCTCCTACTTCAACTATGACACAGTTCTAGATATCTGTTTGAAGTAATACAGGGCTGGTGTATCTTCTCTGTCCTCTCAAGCGTGTGTTTTCATTTATCATAATGATCAGATTAACGTTTTGTTCAGTAGCACGACGGATCTCTCCTACCCGATATATAAAAGGAATGTTTAATATGTATTCAGATTTCATTTCTACTGAGGTTGGTTATAGCTTTATAATTGAGAGTGTGTGTACAGTTTGTAGTGTTTGGGGCCTTTTGATATATAATGTGGTACATTTGTATGCACAATAGCTTTCCTACATCAACCTCAGTGTGTGAATGTACTTTATCGCCAGAACCAAAGAGAAATTACAAACGAGGCACAGAGAGCAGAGAACAGCTCTTTTGCGCCAAAGTGCTTTATTATATTTAATGAAAATTGCCATGAATGATAAACGACAAAAGTCCTATAAAGGGTCTTTTATTAAGAAAAAATACTTAAATTGAAATGAATTAAAAAATACACACAATACCGTAATGTGTGTTTCTGGCACAGCTTATGGTGCTAGTTATGTGGCTTTTTTCTGTGACCCGATTTTGGTTTTAATTTAGATTTTTCATCCTACTATTTTTGCAGTCGACTATGCTTAATTAAGGAACCAATAATCCTGTTGTCACACTATACGTGATGTTTCAGTGTTTACTGTGATTTAAACCTTTGTCCCTCTAACTTGTAATTAGTTTGTTGGTGACTTACGCTGTTTCCTCTGTCTCATCCGAAAAGTCTTTTTTATCGGCTTCATGTTGATTTTCTTTTTGCTTTGATGTCTTAATCTACTACTGCTGTCTTTATATGTCATTTTAAATAGGATTTTGTCCTTGTGTGTTGGCGATGTGGTATGATTTCGAACTTTACTCTAATAACTATCCTAGCAATAACTCGGATTGACAGGTATACTTTTATCAGGTAGATGGGTTGTAAATGCAAAAGATTAAGCCTTGGAAATGTATCAAACTTTCCAAACATCAATATGCCAAAACTCCCTGACCTGTGTCACACTTCAATAGAAGTGAGTTATATATAAATTGTTCACGGTAATTGTTAGAAACATTTTAATGGTAATAAAGAAAACATCTCCACGGTTCTATAACAGAACAGTTTTGTAACCTGAAAACCACCACTGACAAATACATAGGTTTAATCCAGTTATATGAAATAAAAACAACTTTTAAACGAAAGTAAATAATTCTATGCTTTTAAAAAACCCACTGTTTTACAAGCCAAATCCGTAATTACATTTTATTATATGGATAACCCAGCGTAATTGAAATGTGTAATTTTAGAAACGAGTTTTTCTCAGACTGGCGGCTGTAGAGGTATCGAGTACACTGCGATAAGATACTTCCGTGTCTCGTGGGAATTCCGACACGGACTACGGGAAGTCGACACGGTACACAGTGACCCACTCGCTTATTTCATTAAAACCCCTCACGGGGCGAAACTTTTATGCTGCCTCCTCTACTTTTCCTGAATACTATTCGTTTTGTCTCTCTGTACTTCTCTATATCCAATCAATTCAGCACACTCTTCACTCCTCTTTACCAATTCACTAAACATTCCTTTTCTGTTTCCTTCGCCTTTTTTGTGCTGACTTCTGTCATCATACTCACTTTTCATGACTATACCGTTCCCTGTCTACTTCCATGTCACACTTTTCCTAGTAGACTTTGTACTCTCTATCTACTATCGAATAATTTTAGAGGAGTACATGTGTGTGTGTATGTGTGTGTGTGTGTGTGTGTGTGTGTTACGTTCGTTTGTCTAACGGTCACTGCATAACTGTCATTAATCACTCCCTCGTTTTTACCACTCATATTCCTCTACATTAACTGTCACTAATCACTCCCTCTTTTTTTACCACTCATATTCCTCTACATTAACTGTAATTAATTACGCCCTCGTTTTTACCACTCATATTCCTCTACCTTAACTGTCATTAATCACTCTCTCGTTTTTACCACTCATATTCCTCTTCCTTAACTGTCATTAATCACTCTCTCGTTTTTACCACTCATAGTCCTCTACCTTAACTGTCATTAATCACTCTCTCGTTTTTACCACTCATATTCCTCTTCCTTAACTGTCATTAGTCACTCTCTCGTTTTTACCACTCATATTCCTCTATCTTAACTGTCACTAATCACTCCTTCGTTTTTACCACTCATATTCCTCTTCCTTAACTGTCATTAATCACTCTCTCGTTTTTACCACTCATATTCCTCTACCTTAACCATCACTAATCACTCCCTCTTTTTACCACTCATATTCCTCTACCTTAACTGTCATTAATCACTCTATCGTTTTTACCACTCACATTCTGTACCTTAAGAAAAAGTTCTTCCCATTCCCTTCTTACTCATTACTTGATACCTATTGTATTGTTCCTACCCTTTCCTCTTTCCCAACACTGTTCAGCGTATCCTGTTTGGCCTTTCGTAACCTTGTACGACTGGCATACACGGTAACTATGTATTGCAAACTGTTTTCTTTCGACATGACTTAGTTAAGCTTTCATAAATCTTTTCTAAACAGAAAACCATACTCTGCGGTATGGACGAAGCTGTTTTAAACATTCAGTGGGGCTAAATAGGGAATTGAACCCTGCACCTCCGATTGTTACAGCATGTCTTAAACCGACTGAGCTAGCTAGGCAACGGAACTGTTTTGTCCCAACCGTGCTACAGTTACATTGAGAAACGAATTGACGATGAAGTTTCTGTTTATACGCAAAAGCTACACTGCAGTGGCACTGGGATCCTTCAATTTATATTATACAATAAATATGTCGTGTCAGTGTTATTTAAAAGTGGTTCATATCTAGAGAAAACTTACTTTTACATAATAAGACCATTAACCGTGTTTTTTGTGATGAAATATAAATGGGTACTACTATTATGAAGCTTTACAATTTAAATGTGAGAGAAAAAACTCTTGCTGACAAGTCATTTATATTCAAGCTTATATTTGGATATGTGTCAAATCTGAAGGGATCGCAGGAGGTAATTACAAAATATTAAGCTCACGGGAATTGATATGCTAACGTTTCATATTTACCCTTCGAGATATCAGTAACATTTAGCTCATATCATGGCATATCAAAAGCACTGTGACATAATAGCAAAGCCTTTCAATTTGTTTTTTTTAATCTTAAAGATAGTATATAAAATGTTTTATCTGAATATTTAAGCATTACTTAAGATACATTCTACTACATTCATCAAATTTATCTACAATTACTGCAAGCATTGAACTTCAAATTGAATTAAATCAAACAGATCTTTTTTTTTTTTTTTCAATATTTAATATTTACATATGATAAACAACAATTTACATTCAAATCACCGTTATGCAAGAAGCTTGATTTTGTACCTTGAACATGATTTGTTCACATTATACACCCGGAGTTAAATAATGGCGAATTAAACCAATGACAATATGTTTTAATATTATTTGATATTTACATTTGGTATGCGCTGATACACCTTTCAAATCACTGCTAAGTTTTGGACTTAAAGATGAAAAAACTATGAAATGATTTCTTTGCTTTATAAACCATATAGGCTTGTAATAAAATTAAATATAAAAACACAAAACAATAAGAACTTAATGCTTTTTCGTTTTAACATGATATAATATTTGTTTCTGAAATTTTAAATTACTGCGATTCTAGCGTGTTAAGGTTTATCTTAAACACGACAAAATCGAAACATTTTGTTAACATTATAAATGAATTAAATAAAAAATTGATATATAAAACAATTGATGCTGAAGTAGTAAAGTATATTTTAGTTATAGAAATAGTAGTTAAAGCAGTAACAGTAACAGCAACAGCAACAAAAGCAGCAGAATAAGTATATATGTGAAATATGAGTCATATAGTTATAGATAGGTTTTGTTTCACATACATTTATCCCCACGACATTATCAGACCTCCGAGACAGTGGCTATGTTAATGTAATAGAAACATATCACATATCACTAACGTGTATTGTACGTAGTAAAACAAGATTACAAAAACGCCTGAATAACAATTACATTAAATAGAATGTAATTGGATACCAACGTTTGTGTGAGACATTGGGGAAGGATTTGTTTAATGTGTGTTATTCTTGGATGATTAGAATGATAGACATTATTAAACAAACAGGCAGAGGGTTTTTACTGAAGACATTGTAATTTAAAAAGATTGACAGAAAAAGCATGAGCAGTTTTGGGCTATTTAAGATATAGTCTAATCTCGTTATTAACAATGGCCATTTCTTATATCACTTTTATCTCGAAATTGAAGTTCGGTCGACTGGAAGATTAGATTTAACTAAGTTTTCTCGAGTTCCCCGTATTATTTAAGGGTTTCTCGACGACTTCGACGTAACATAATTTCAATTTATTAGACAAATCGAAAACACTACAGACTCTAGTACATCCGCTGCATACCTCGATCTTTACATACATGACCAACAGGTACGGTTTACTACTAAGATGTATGATGGATGTGATGAGGGTGATTATTCAATTGTGAAATTCTTTTATCATAACATACCTGCTTCCAGGTATGTTTTTCACGTATCGCTGTTGGTCGGATATCAACGGGCCAGCTCCAAATATAACGATTTTCGTGATAGATGTCGAATGCTGACGGAAATTCCTTACACAAGCTGTGGATAGATGCATATCGCTGAAGATTTTAGACAATTATCACAGTCGCTATCATGAACTTACGTGGTGAAAATCAATTGTCTCGTAAGATATTAATTACCCCCTTTTTTCAACTAATTAGTGTGCCGTTCATGTTTGCTGCCACTACTCTGGTTCATATTTTGAGATTTACATCGTGCCTGTCATCATTTAAGCTTACCCTTCCGGAACACCTGGCCTTATTATAATTTTAACGATCTCCGTGAACATTTATCCTGAGTTCATAATTTGTACAAGTTTTAATAGCTGCCTTAAGTACCAATTCTCTATAAAAACGAGTATCTGGCTAAATTGGTATTTTCAATCTTTCAACCAAATTTGACAAAAGCTGCAGGCAAAAAAAATGTATGTTTATCTGATTTTTAGCTCACCTGGTCCGAGCTTATGTCTTACCGCAGCGTCCGTCGTCCGTCCGTCGTCCGTCGTCCGTCAACTTTTCCGTCATGAACGACTGAGCAGATTTTGACCACATTTAGTCAGAAACATCCTTGAGAGAAGGTGAACAGATTCTGTATAAATGGTGGATATGGCCCCCCTGGGGGCTGAGGGGCGGGCCCAATAGGGGAAATATAGCAAATTCTTTAAAATCCTCCTTCTTCTGTAGGAATACAAGGATTTGTTCCATATTTGGTCTGATGCATCCTTGGGTGAAGGGGAACCTATTTTGTATAAATCGTGGGTCTGGTCCCCCAGGGGCCTGAGGGGCGGGGCCCAATAGGGGAAACTTAGCAAATTCTTTAAAATCTTTCTTATTCTGTAGGAATTAAAGGATTTGGTCCATTTTTGGTCTGAAGCATCCTTGGATGAAGGGGAACCAAATTTGTATAAACCGTGGGTCTGGCCCTCCAGGGGCCCTAAGGGCGGGGCCCAATAGGGGAAATAGAGGTAAAACCTTTAAAATCCTTCTACCATAGGGATTAAGGGATTTTATCCTAATTTAGTCTGGTGCATCCTTGGGCCAAGGGGACTCAATTTTGTATAAGCATTGGGTGTGGTCTCCCAGGGGCCCTAAGGGCGGGGCCCAATAGCAGAAATAGAGGTAAAACCTATAAAATCCTTCTTCGACCATTGGGATGATGGATTTTTATCTTTATATAGTCTGGAGCACCCTTGGGCCAAGGGGACTCAATTTTGTATAAACGTTGGGTATGACCCCCTAGGGGCATAGCGGTGGGGCTCTGTTTGAAGTTTGTTCTCGCTCTATCTCAATGTACTTACAGCACCTACCATGGAGTGCTATATCTTTATTTTCATACCAAATATTTTAAACTTATTCAGGTGAGCGATACAGGCCCTGTGGGCCTCTTGTTTAAAATTGTTTCCTTTTGCATACTGTTTTCATATCACAGCGAATGTTTTGCTGAAGTTTTAATAGTTTTCTATAGGTTTATAACTTATGGAACTACTTAAGACACATATACAAGCTCTCTGTTCCAATATAAAGATATCAAAGATAGGGTACAAGTATGACATCACGTTATGTTAACAGGATACAACTTTTCTTTCCAAAACTTTCGGAAAAATAAAAATTATGCAATCTCAATGTAAGAGAAAAACATGTTTTATTAGACTGTCTCACCCAGTTAACTGAGTCCGTGTTATAGGGTCTAGCTGTGCGTTCCTCGAGTTCATTATGCTGGTTACATTTCTGTATTGGCCTATGACGTATTTATCATTCTGGTCAATCCAAACAACGAAACGTTGATGACATTAATGACATTAACATGTAAGACAGTATCATATAGTCTGTTATTCAGACTTCGGTTTGCACAAGCTACCTTTGCTGATGTTGCTAAATAACAAGAAACGTCTTTTGAAATTGTTAAAAGGTTAAGGGTACTATCAAATTCATAAGTTAAACACTTCACGTATTCCTTTAATCTGTTTATTCATAAATCAAAGGGTTTTACGCACGTTGTCCCTCTGTTTTACGATTTTGATTTCCAACGTTTTGGCTCCTACCATCACCGATGAGTCCTAGACGGACGGAACAGCTGCATGATGCAATGTAGTTCAATTTTGACAAACTGTATCAATTACCAAATTTTAAAGGTGCAATCATTTGGTAGTGTCTGTGTTACATTTATCTTTTAAGATTTATTGTCAATGTCATGAATTAATCCTTACACACTTCATCTTACGGTGCATCTCCCATTAATTGATGTGCGAAGTTAAAATAATTGAAAACTCAAAAAAAAAAAAGGAAAAAAAATGATGATTATAAAAATAAAAACGGGGGTCGGATTGGGGGCCTACCCGATACCAGACCTACACGTGATTCTGTTGTAACCAAACAATTATACATCTATGACTCGGCAATAGAAGTGAAAAAACTAATTTGCTTTTTCAATGGTCTTTATAAAAGTGGGAAAATGTGACGTCAGTCGGTTGTTTTCATTTTGACATCATAATATCTACCACGAATATAGAAAGTTAATAGATTTGATCATTCGATTGGAGGTGAAATTTGGGAATTTCAATTCGAAGGGGATGTTAAGTTTCCCGAAGGATCAGATTATATCATATCACCCCAAAGGGCTTATAGGTTCCTGTTCTCTTATCCTTTTGACCATGTATTATAATTCAATGTATCATTGAATGTTGGCGTTTAAGAATAAATACATAGTAGACCTTGGCTTTATGCGTTGTTGATATGAAGAATATCTTACGCAGGGAGAACTGTGGATACAACTGTCCAGGGTGAGAGAAACAAGAATCCTACAGCCTCGTGTGACTGTTTCCTCACCCGACTTAATCACAATTAAAGATAAGAAATGGAAGTAACATAAACGATAGGAATTCTGCAATTTAAAATGACTATCATAAGATGGAAAGTGTCACAATTGTGCAATTAATTTTCGAAATATCACATTAAAAACAAATTGCCTGATCTGTATTTCTGCTGACTTCGTTTGTTACTGATTCTTTACCAAGTTTGTCAATATTGTATGGTCGCCCATGGCAACGACTGCACCTAGTATATTTATATAGTTGCCGTTATGACAATAGTACATCAAAACTTGTTCATACATTGTTTGCTATTTTAGAGAATTACTTTTCAAATATTTACCAATTTATTTATTATCTTATTTATTTAAGTGTATGGATGTTAAACATTATTTTACGTTTTTGAGTCTACTTCTTTTATTATTTGACAGTATTCATTCCACTGTTTCTGATAGGTAGATATACGTTTCACCCCGGTTACATCTCTGCTCAGCCCCTTAATGTTTATTATGTTATATATAAACTGTATCAGATGCCCTGTTGGTCCATACATCATCCTGACATTCTGTTATAAAGGCTATGCATAATTTTACAATATAAAACGTATCACATCTATTTGATCCGACGGACCATAATGCTGTGTCGTCTTGTAGGTTTACACACGAGAACATTTTCTGAATGGCAAGTACAATGATCAGGTGCTGTTAAATGATAATATCTAAACGAGATCTCATCAACATAAAAAAATAGATTTTGTAAATATATATGCTGAGATGTTAGGCTTGCTGTATCAAAATAATATTCAGCACTTTTATTTTGAAAGAGGAGTGGAGAGAAAAAGAAAATAGATACATTCCGGTTTCCATTGTAACCCTTGATACAAATATGATTAATAAAGGTATCAATGCGGCTGATATGTCGAAAATATAAATTTAGAGAAAATATACAATTTGAGAAAATATACACTCAGCGGAAATATTCATTTAGTGAAAATATACATGAGAGCGCTGTTGCTGAACAGAGTTTAAAATTTCTTTTCGTAAGTGATATATGAATACCATTTCCCAGTGCACAGCTGCAGTTAAAAGATATAATTAATAAATGCATTACATGTCGTGTAGAAACAAATTTGTATCCTTATTTTTTATCATGTAAGCATATTTAAAATGTCAGCTTCACATTACGTTTTTTCTTGCTTTTCTACCAAGTAATTGTGATCGAGGATAAAGAGAAACGTGAGTTATACAGAATACATTTGTTTTAAACTTAGGAGATGCTGTTTAATTTTTACATGTTAAACGTCAACATTATTTATCGCCTTTCTGTCTTTTCAGCCACGGATATACTATTTACATATCCGGTCTGATGTTAAGTTCCGGTTCTCTACTACCTTGATCACTAGCAAGGTCATAAACCCCAGCACGGTTGCCCAGGAAACAACATTCCACGTCACACTTCCGGATGAGGCATTCATCACAAACTTCCAAATGTAAGGCAGTGGTAATTTATACAAAACAGTTGTTTGTTATTAGTGGTAATTTATACAAAACAGTTATTTGTTATTAGTGGTAATTTATACAAAACTGTTGTTTGTTATCATATCAAAGGGAAATACACGAAATTGAGTGTTGTCAATAATGTATATGGCAGGCTATTCTTTGGTATCAGAGACAGAAATAATCCTGCTCTTATCAAAAGCTTGTACATAATAGTCAAATGTACGTCATATGAGCCGAATATTGTTAGAATCGTAACTGGGTCGTAATGTGCGATATTACATCCGTCGTTACAGTAATTTATTAATAAAACTTCTTTTTATGTAAGTATGTCAAGAATAATTATGCTATAAATTGTAATTTACTACGAGAATAAAACATGGAAAACTGATGATTCAGCATCAAACATGAATATACACTGACACACTTCATGTGTGCAAATTGCTGCAACACACCAATCCCGTTTTACAGTTCAAGCAAATTGCTTTAATGCGATTGGTGTTAATACTTGCATGGTAGTTTTTGTGTGCCATCAGATAACGCAACGAGTTTTTTTGGTGTTTTGCTTTCAAGAGAAAAACTCGAATTGGAAGGTTATCGCGTGACTCAAAAACCGAAACTGATAAAGGGTGGTATAGGTGACGGATAAATTGTATTTATAAACCTGTTTATTAAAAACGAGGCATTGTCGAGCTTTTGACACTTAAAAGCCGTATACCAAAAGGTTGATTGTTTTTCTTTCGACATCAAACAATGGTGATCTATTATTACCATTGAAATACAGCCTTCATATTGTATTTTGTTCATTTGATCCTGACGTCATATCCTTGATGTCCTGTAACACTTTCCACCTGTCCGGGTTTATGGCTAAATTGCCATAGTTCAGATAAGGTTCAAACGTTAAGAAATGTATGCATACGGTGTTCCTCCAAGTAAAGTTTCATTGGCTTACAGACACAACGTCTGAAGGACATGTGAACCTTTGGCGATGGTTACTTATACTGTCTATACAAGGCACACGACAGTTAATAATGCAACACAAAAAACATTTTCTTATCTATTAAAAATGCATTAACACCTATGAATATATATAGTTTGTGCGGTTTGCTTCAAGCAATAAAATAACAAATATTTGATGACATCTAAGTAAACAAGATGAAAATGTGTCAAACTTAATGGTGATGTCAAGGCAAGCGATAAAGAGAATCTCTATTATACAGATAGCGATGTACATAAATTCTTCTTTTATTGTCCATTTGACGTTATTTCATTCTTCGAATTCTGAGTTATCGCATTCTGCAATTCCATGCAGCATTTCACACTTAATTGACAAAAACTATTGATACTGAATTGATTAATAGGAAAACAACACAACAGGTAATTAACAACGCTTGTCTGAATTTTAAATGCAATAACTACACGAGGAATTGCATACAAGTCATTATGTGAATACAAATGGGAAAGACATTTTTAATTTGTCGTTTATATGTTCATGTTTATATTTGGCAGAATTTTTAGTTGAATGTATGGATTCAGCGGTTTTTTCATTGTATATTATATACAGATATAGGACGATCGTCATACAAGCATTGGTTTACATTACTGCAAGGTAGAGCTAGTTAACAGCTTGCTCCTATGCGATGATATCATATTCATTTTTTTTGAGTTTGAAATGGTTTGCCGATTCATATCTAAGAAAGTTTAAAAACCTACTTTCATTTTTCAGAATTGTTAATAGAGTCTGTTAGCGTCTTATGTGGTAGATTGTGCTCTAAAATATAAATATATGCGATATAAAATTCATTACTAATACGGTACTGTATGTAGTTGTACCTTCGGCTCATATATTTGAATAGTCCCTTTCATGAAAGTACGTTATTGTAAGGAAAATAGTGGCTAACAAATTAAACCTACAGTGTAATTGTTGCAGGTGGTTAGGATTTAGCGCCGGAAGCAACAAATCATAGAAAATGACACAAATATATAAACACACAGTAATATTTCATAAACTGTCCAGTTCGCGTATGAATACGTCAGTAAATAAATGCGTGAAGTAGTCCTTTTTATATATTGTTTTCACCTTTGAAATATGTGCATCCAAACGAATTATACTTAATTCCCAATTTGTATGCATTAGTTTTTAAAATTCCTATTATCTCAAGCTCTATGCTTCATTACGAAAAAGGACAGTAACACCTCTGTAGAACTGTGAAATTAGGCAATGAGTATACACACACCAGTGTTAGATCATAATCTCACATAACAATGCGGTCTAATGGGCTCGCATAGGAATACAGAGACACTTCTATAAACATAGTTGGCTGCTATAGATAGCCTTCCTGCCAATTAGTAATGGCAGGAAGAGCTCGTATAGAAGATCGTCCTTGTTAAGCTGTAAAAGCAATCCTTGTTGATGGCAGGAACCAGATGTGGTGTCGAAAACGCTTAACCATTTGGCAGTACCTCGTCTTGATTTTTACTGGGGACATTGTGTTTTCCTTTTTGTTATACTTAGGGGATTGGTGACGTCAGAAATATTTTAAGTGAGGCAGAATTGCATTTACATTTCAAGGTCGAGCTATTGTTCGTGACGTCATGAATATTGATTTCATGACGTATCGGGGTCAGTCGCCTACCGCGCTTCATATGAAAATGAGAAAAAAAATGAGGATGAACATATCATTTTATAACTCCACATGTGTATGGCTTTCCAGTGTATCACAGGAGTGGGGTAGCAAAAGTCTGCCGCTTATAAAAAAAATATGATAATCTGTATACAAGTAATTGAAGGAGTTCAGGTATTGATGAAATAATTTAAGCATCTAAAATTGATAGAACTTAAACTTTCCAATGTAAATTTAATATCATGGATGAAAGGTCGCGTACCATATAATGACATTTCAATCAGTGAAAACACAGTATAACTAAAAACGTCATCATTATTTAAATTAAGCACATATTAGCTGAAGGCTCCCACACTTTTTAATGCTTAACTACTCACTTTATCTTCACAGGAAGATCGATGGACGACTTTATCCAGGCCAGATAGATGAAAAGACCAGCGCTGATACAAAATACCAAAGGTCAAAGAGTAAAGGTCAAAGTGCAGGCCAAGTTCGACATAGGTGGCTATTTATTCTGTTTTATTAAGGCACATGCTTAATGATATTCTTCTAAATTATTGCATGACGTCATGTATGCGGTAGGAAAACATGGAACAAACGAGCGAGTTTAGATCAAAATGATGCTAAAGAAGATGTAACTATAACATATAGCATTATCCATAATTGACGTTTCATTCGAAATAGAAATAACAAAACAAAAATTGAAATTACACACTTGACCGGGCAAGATTCCTAAATGTAACTCGTGAATGTTAAAATGATTTTAACTGTTTGTAAGTTTGTAAGGTTTTATAAGTAAGACTGCACACTATGCAAGCCGGCAGTAGGCCGTGTAATACACTGATAGATTAGGTATGTGACCCCACACGACTCTACAGCACACACAGGCTGCACTGTAAATCTATAGTGTTGTGATAATAAATAAATGGGAAGGAAATGTTACATAATATTCACAATCAATTCTTCCACCAAGTGGTAATGAGCTAGAAATTATGAAAAATTGAACTATTATTTTTTTAGTATTTTTTAGATATTCTCAGGCGTTATGTAAACACGCCTACAGCTTAAGATATTGTAAAGACATCATTGATTTCATTTCCCAGCTTTGAAGCACGTGCCAACACTACATAGAATTACTTTGAATGCACTTTGCTAAAAATAGGTAATGATTAGCTACATGTATATTAAGGGATGCATTATGGTATAAACAAACATGCATAATGATTGTCCCAGCATGTGCGTCCATTATATAGTGCAAAGATTCGTATGGGTATAGGTGAACACTTCAACGAATCATAAGCTGTAGGGCGAAAGAACCTTTCTTTCCTTTCTTATTTTCTAAATGTTATAACATTTACGTTCCATCCACTTTTTTGTAACATTCATCATCTCATGTCAGTTGAGGTTTGCTGTCAAATTGCTGTTGGAATTTCTGTTTAATGAATTTTCCTTGATATTTTCTTTTAGAAAAGGAAATCAATGGTGTTTCGTTATGCACTTCTCTTATTCTGGAACTAATAATATATTTCGTTTTCTTTTCTGCATAATCTTCTCCTTCATATACATCATTTGTACCCATTTGATATGAATGACATAACGAATGCGAAAGAACATGTATACTCTCTATTGCTAAAAAAGGAAACTTGGACTATAACTATGTAAAAGAAAGTTCAAAACAATACTTTTTGCTGTTTACAAATATTTCATGCCAATGTCTAAATCACAACAAAAAAAGCGAAAATAAACCTAAATCGAATAACAATATATCTACAGTAATTAGTCACTACGTTGTCAATTTTAGTCATTTGTAACAATCTTGTCTACGACATCGTTTGGCAGGCCACGAGAAACAAATAAGTTTCAAGTTGATGTCAATATTGCGGGACTAAACAGCGTGACCTTTAATCTGACCTATCAGAACCTCTTACGCCGTAACCATGGAACCTACGAGCACGTGATATACATTGATCCCGGTCAGGTGGTAGATGACCTCAGAATAGATGTAGCCATACAGGAATCACGTGCCATAACTTATATCAAAGTGCCGCCTCTGAGAAATGACACCATTGAGGATTTTACCGAAGGAGGTAAGGTTCCTCATCCAAAAAGAGCATTTTTCTTTATCCGTTAATGTAACACCGTTTAGCAGTTTATTCTATTTATACCCATCCGTTGCTCTAACGATCAGAAGTTATGTAGAAGTTACTGTATTAAAAAATACAATTGTTAAGTATAATAAGCCTTACTTGACAATGTAGAATGGCATTGTCTCTAACCGAACCTGTAGCATAATTGACCATCTGCCTATTATTTAATGGTAGACAGTCCATCATGTTCCCCATATACTAAACAATGTATTGATAATAGAAGCTATAGGCCTTACAAAAGGCATGGCAGTTAGAATATTGTGAATCATGTTAAAGAGAATGTTTTTTCTTTAGGATGTGTTCTCTTATGAATACATGAATTTGTCATTAAATTATTTTAAAATATTGTGTGTTCATATTAATGATTTAAAAAGAACATATACACAAACATATGTCCTCCCTACTACATGCATACTTAGCTATATACCCCCCTTCCGTACACCCATCTCTATTTACCATGTACCAACGTATAACTAACTATACGAGCACACTATAGGTCTAGAGATGTGTTTTACTGCAATCCCAAATGCACGTTTATTTTTCCCACATTACTTATTCTTAATCTGTGCACTATAATGTTTCGCACTCTTCTTCATGTTTGTAGCTAGGAACGAGCTGGTGTCGATCGACCGACCGACACGAGAAACTGCCCGGATACACTACTACCCCAGTGCTGTTGACCAGCGACGTGCGTCAGCTCGAGGGCTATCTGGTCTCTTCAGTGTGGAGTACGACATCGATAGGAACTTTGATGCTGGCGATGTTTTGGTAAATACGTAACTAATAGGGTAACACCATCGTGAGTTACCAGGTGGCTTTGGAGAAATCGTATTTCAAAAATGATTGATCATCAATTAAAAAATGTTTATTTGTTTATTAATTAAATTCTTTTTCATTGCCAATGCTAGATTACGTAGTACAAGATAAAGGTTTCTGTTTGTATTTCAATTAGTGTTACTATTTTATTGATCAGCAGAATGTAATCCTAACAGAAGAAATATAAACTGTTAAAATTCTTATTAAAGCGGACTCAACGTTTATTGTATTGCTAAATTATAACAGATTAAAGCATTGAAGAATTAGCGCACTCAAAATATATACGAATACAAAACAATGTACTGGAACTTAAAAGCGCCATTAAATACCGCTAAAATAAGTTCCCATACAGTATATAAGATTATGAGATAAAAAAGATATTAATATATAGGTATTCATATGTCTGAACAGCAAGAAAAGCAAAACCGTTTCTATTAAAGACATTATTCTTAGAGTGATATCAACACAATTGAAGAAAACGCATTAATAAGTAATTTCACAATTAACTTAAGAATCTTTCTTTTTATTTCTCCTGAGAATATCAACCTCAAATTCCATATACATTATCTGATTTATCTTTCTTTTCTTTTTATGTTGTGATATAAGGTTGTGAACGGTTTCTTCGTCCATTACTTTGCACCCACTGGTATGGACCCTATCCCAAAGGACATCCTGTTTGTTTTGGATACCAGTTCTTCCATGTTCGGAACAAAAATTGCACAGCTTCGTGACGCCATGCATATCATTCTCAATGATCTTCACGAAGCTGATAGATTCAACATCATCAAATTTAGCACGACAACTACTTTCTGGAGACCGGGGAAGGTTATATCAGCAACCCGCCAGAACATCGCTGAGGCGGAGGGATATGTGACAACAATGACATCTGCTGGCTGTATGTTCACATTTTTATATAATCGTTTTTGCAAAATCATTGAATCACAATTACTAAGATGAACGAGCAGTGTTAGTTTATCTTTTTTTTTGGAATACCTGCCTTTTCAAAATCAAATAACACAATATAATTCATTGTATAAAGATATTTAGTTTTAAATTATCTTCCAGGGACAAATATTAACGAAGCAATGACGTATGGGATAGATTTCCTAAATAGCATCGGTGACGACACAGGCCGTGTAAAGCTGATGGTTTTCCTAACGGACGGATCACCGACCAAGGGTGAAGAGAATACCGACATTATACTTGAAAACGTCAAAACAAGAAATATCAGACACATCGCTATCTTCACTCTTGCGTTCGGAGAGGACGCAGACTATGAGTTCGTGAAGAAAGTTGCACTTCAGAACGACGGAGTGGCGAGAAAAATTTACGAGGAATCTGATGCGGTACTTCAGATCAGTGGATTTTATGCAGAAATTTCTCGGGCGGCTTTGAAAAATGTAACATTTAGATACTTAAATAGTTCGACAAACCTACAGAACGTAACAAAGAATTCTTTTAATTCTTTCTTTTCTGATTCTGAATTAGTTGTAGCTGGTCGTATAAAAAACACTGATATGAAAAGATTGAGTCTTTCGGTGGAAGGCAATGGTGTACAAGGGGACATATCACTAGCTCTTTCTGCCAGCATACTCGATCATTCCACTCCCGAACTGTTTCCAAGTCTGACAAGGCCAGAGGATTTCGAGAAGATTACAGAGAGGATCTGGGCATACGTCACAATCAAACAGTTGTTGGACGAGGCTGTTGGTGAACTCAACTCCACCGCCGTACAGAGGGAAAATGTCAGACAAAAGATCATAGCTATGTCAATGAAGGTAACCCTTTTATTAGATTACTTTCGACGCAACCTCTCTCGTGATTCATCTTTTTTTTTTAATCTTTGTAATATTAAATAAAAGGTATTATTTTTGCTGAGTACATAAATATATGATTATAAAATTTTAACCAAAAAATCTTACTTATCTTTTTTAAAATAATATCCCAACAAGGCTTGATAATAATCAATACTAGGGTTCGCCTGAAGTTGAAATCTCTCCGATTTTCTCACACATTTATGTGGAGACTCAAGTTCCAATTCAAATGGAGATGGATCCAAAGAGTCTGTGATGTAATTTTGTATCATATTTCTTTGGCTGATCCTACTAGTTATATAAGAAATTGTTACTTAGTTCGACATGGGACTTACTGCATCACACAGTTTCTCAGATGTGTTGACGGTCATTATCTACATGAAGCTACGAGTCCGTAGTTTTGTTTTTTATGTATTGCTTAAATCTCACTGCATTAGTTACGGTACAATATGCTCTTGGGGGAAACATTGCGAATTGGCAAGCTTTGGCCTTTGCATTATGCAACTTCAAATAACGTTAAGATAAGGTATTATGATGATACTTTTTATGCGCAACAAGTTTATGAGATTATCTTTGGGGTAACTTCAAAACCTACCTTAATAAACAAAACCGTTTTGGTGATTTAATTTGAAAAAAATGACGTTAATAAGCACCATGTTTTACGAAAATGTTAAGCACTACATCTCTGACGCTATACCTCGTTCGTTGTTTTGCATTAACTAGCTTTCGCTTTATTCCGTTTTTCAATAATATTTGATTATTTTTGTGACCTCCCACTAAGTTTTCTAGATAGTGTGTTATCACTCCTTGGTCATGCTTTATATACACATGTTAATGCTCAATATATCATATTCATCGAAACAAGCCCTATCTTGGATCTTGGTACAGACCAAAACATTCTTGGCCGGGCGAACAGGTAACTGATTAAAAGAATTACATCTCAAAATAAAACATCAAACGCATTTTGGATAGCAGGTTAACTTGATGCACGGTCTCTCTCGCAGCTCCATCCAACGTTATACCCTATGATTTTATACTTTAATTGTTTCCACTCTCACATGCTGTAAATACATCAACTACAATGATTTTCATAGGGTGAGTTCCCGTTTTCTATTTGAAAAAGAATATTTAATTGACTGTTACAGTACCACTTTGTGACCCCCCTGACGTCACTGGTGGTCATAAAGCCGGATCAAAGAGAAGTCGGCAATTTGCAGGAAGGCGAGGATGCTGAACGTAAGACATTTATATGGGACATTTACAAATTGATATAGATGATAGTACATTTTTGCTCATTACAGTATACATATATTTGAATTTTTGCTAACATGAAATATCGTAAACTCGCTTTCGTTTCCGGTATTTAATGAATATGTTAAACTACGATATTACCCAACAGATACAGATTACATTTCTTTGTGTACTATAGAACCAAAGTCCTGAATATAATGCATGATTCAAATTATCAATGATTACTACTTGTTGTTGACAAATTATTATTGTTATTATTCTTTTTTTTAAATTAAAGCAATATCATCGACAATATTTATCACTGTATTGACAGGACTGTTCCATTATTGTCGACCTATTGTTTACTGTGATGTTACTTAGTTGAATTAACGTGTAAAGCAACAGGATTTGATCATGTTTGTAATGAATTCCACCAAGGTAGTAACTGGCCTTTTGACAGGAAATGATGTCATATAGTAGACAGCGCCTATATTTCCTTGGACATATTCTCGTCTTTGACAAGTATATGCGAACTGGATTTATGTTATCTGGGTTCCTCAATTCATCTTTGGTGTGCAGGAAGTTAAATAATTGGTGATCTATAATAATGCAGTGATATAAAAACCTGTATAAAGTTTCATATCTTTTGATATTAGAACGCATAGGAATTCACAAAAGACGCCTGATTAACATGGATGTCGCTGGCGACTAAAATTGTGCGATAAAAGAGCAAAAAAATGAGAACTTTTCAGAAATTATATGAATTGTAACTTTAGAAATCTACAAATAAGTTATATTTAACAAATAACTTACATGAATTCCTCATTGACAGTTGTACTGAAACAAGGTAAATATTCCAACTCAGGTTGGCATGGAATGTGGTATAAATATTAGTTTGTTGTGTTTTATTTCATTGTTTAATTCAATTAAATGTAATGTGAAGTTGGAAGTTGCTACTATTATGACTAATCGAGCACACTAAAGATACTTTGTGTGTCTTAATGGTCACTGACCTAGATACATCGTGCGACACTTTTTAACAGTAGTGTTGATAGTTGTTGCTTTATTTTGTGTGATATTTAACAAAATGCATGGTCTGTTTTGTGCCTAGATTATTATAGATAGTGACGCATGTGTTGATGTTGATTTGCATATAAAGTGTATTTGACTAATAATAATCTGAGTTGTGTTTATTAATATTTTGTTGAATGCTGAGTGTTTCATGAAACTGTTATAACAAAAGAATTGATGACGTTAAAAGACTTAGCTAACCATGCATATTATAGAGTAGTTTTATTCAATTTGACGCATGCGCATGTAGTAGTTTAAATTAAAATCTATGTCTGTTCGCTATGCTTGAAGAGTAGGATAATTGAAATGCATCTGGCTTCATCGCGTACTGTTGTCTTTTAATTGGCCACTTTTGATAAATCATCGCAGCTATATTCATAGATTTTTATTTTAAGTAGAATATCAATTATTTCTAGACGAATCCAGGTAAAAAATAAAATCTAGACATACTGTAAAAATGGAAGTGTTCGCGGTATGGAAATGTTCACGTTTTTATATGGAGTAAGTAAATAAAAAAAAAACGCACGCGAATATTCGTTCGGTAAATAATATAGATTAGAGATATTTAGAATATAAAAATTATAAAACTACTGGCATTGTGAAAATTTACGCATCGCAAACAGTCACTAAAGAGTCATAACGCTGACAGTTCCACCTGCATTTTTTTCCGCTTTTATAGACATTAGTTTTCATATTTTCACTTGTTCTTCACTTTCGTGTAAAATATAATCATAATCACTTCACTCAATAAAATATTATCGCAATCATCTAGAATAAATAGATATCAACAGACATATCTAAGTTAATGACTGATCGTTACAATAATGATGTATGAATTCAATAATTATACCCATATATTGTATGTTCTTGTATTACCTCACTGATACTATATATACTTTGATCAGTTGCACGTGACATGCCATCCCCTACACCTGATCCATTTCCTGGATATGCTTGGAGAGGGCGGCGGCCAGGAGCACTACTTACCGGAGAAGGGAAGAGTACGGCAGGGGGAGGTAAGCGTATAAACAGCTGTTAAAAACACAGTCGTACACAAAAACACAGCCGTACACAAAAACACAGCCGTACACAAAAATACAATTCAGAGGGAGGAAAACGGCGTGTTAATCACTACATGTTGTTTTTGGTATCAAACATCAGTTTTCGGTTGCATTTAATATTTAGCGTAGATTGTCTATTTCTTATTGCTGGTACGGTAAACATCGATGCATTTCATATTTGATGTAAATATTTTGCATTATTCTGAAAAATGCTTGACTGAAATTACTTAAATTCGAAACGGAACAGTGAATACTAGAAAAACAAGTAATTGATGAATACTGCCTTTTATCAAACTTCTGTAATTTATCATAAGTGTTCATTACACATTCATCAAGTCTCCTTCAATATCTCTGTTAATACCATTTTATAATTTGTACTTCAAACAGGTGGAGGTGATCCCCATTTCATGATTCGCGTACAGGGATTGTCTCATCCAGTGTGTTTTGATATGATAGCAGAGCCTGGGAATATCCTACGACTACTAAAGGATCCGAATAAAGGTAATACCAACATGTCCTCCAAAACAGCAACAACAACAACAACAACAAAAGCAACAACAACAAAAGTGCCCCTCCCATTTTCGTTAGATATAAAGGTTGATATCTTAAACTCTGGATAAAGGTAGCACTTTAATCAGACGATTAATAGAAAATTACCGTTCGCGATGTAGACAATAGTGATTGTTGTATTTAATAAACTAGATCAGAAGTAATGCTAATCTAATTAGCACACCAACAGCTGCCGCGTCTCTGTTATAGTGCCAACAGGGGATTCTTCCTTACTTTGTCTGTAGATGGGGAGCTTTTATCTATAATGCACTAGGTATACAGACTTAATGTCTAGTCTGGATCACACGTAATTAGCCTTGGTGTTGCTATATAGGTATGGCCTTCAGTTTGGTGCACGAAGAACTCTTCAAGAAACGTAAATGTCTAATTTCAGAAATCATATAATAAGCTAAATATATATCGTTCATACAAGCACTGTTCATTCGCAGTTCTCTAACCAAAACCGTTGAACTGGTTCCATTTTTCTCTATCATTAGTTCAAGCTTTAAAACATAAACATCGAGTTTATAATCAAATGTACTAATAAATTGTGAAACGAAGAATGACAGAACAACATCAGCAAAGAGATAGATCCAAAATATAGATTAAAAAACTTTCAACTTTAAGAAGATTACTATTTTCCTGATAAATGACTATTTGTCAGTATTACTTTCTCATAACGATGACATTTTAATCATTATGTGTGTGAGCATCTCGTACGCTTAACATGACGAGGTTTAATGGGTGTCAGTAAATAATCTAATGGTGTTAATTAAAGAAGAATATAAAAGATGATAGATTTTGTTCGGGGAAGTGACGTTAATGACGAACCAAAATAAAGTTTCTACAAACATGTTGTAAACAAACGTAGTGATTGCGGTGTTTCGGGTATAATGTTAGATAGGAGCCGACTTTTACATCCTCTTAAGGATGAAATCATGTGTGAAATTGGAAATGTGTACTGATGTACGAGATAAACACTAATTAACGACATATGCGTGTAATTTGCTCAAATACTAAAACAGATGTGCTTGCATACTGAAATGGACTTGTTCACAATCTCCAGTCTCCTCCCTTGGAACGAATGATTCAATGCTAGCCCTTTTATTTTACCTCTTATGTGTATTTATGTCGGAGTTGTGACTGTTTGCAACCTTGCACATAATGTCTTTTCTTTAAGCTAGATTTAAGCATACCTGTTTCCTTAATCATTCTATTTGTGCTTTATGTTAGAGTAAAAAATATATGCTACTTTATACATTCCTGTGATTGATGTTAGAGTTAAGGATATATGCTACTTTATACATTATTCCTGTGATTTACATTAGAGATACAGATATACACATTCTACTTTACACATTATTTCTGTGTTTTATCATAGATATATATATATACTACTTTACACATTATTTATGAGATTTATATTAGAGATAAAGTTATATATATACTACTTTACACATTATTTATGAGATTTATATTAGAGATAAAGTTATATATATACTACTTTACACATTATTTATGAGATTTATATTAGAGATAAAGTTATATATATACTACTTTACACATTATTTATGAGATTTATATTAGAGATAAAGTTATATATATACTACTTTACACATTATTTATGAGATTTATATTAGAGATAAAGTTATATATATA